>NC_068360.1:1840291-1905291 GCF_020536995.1 Dreissena polymorpha | reverse complement strand
AACCTTACGTCATAGGATGTATAAACACACACAGACAGCAGCAGTCTACATATACAGTTGGTTCTAATGTGTGAAATGTAGACACTATCGCAACAAGTACAATTCTGTACACGTCAGTTTTAAATTGAATATCAAGCAAACGTTTTGGGGTTGCATTTTGTACTTTTATCGCGTGTAAGATGTTAAAATATATTGCAATTAAGGGGAAAACGCATTAATAACAAATATATGTCTAATAACAATTGTATTGTTAAGCAATGACGAAATCTATATGTTGCTTGACGTATTCAAAAGCTATGACTTAGACGTATTCCGAATGTTGGACATTATTGCTGCCATCAACATCGTAAACACAATGGTGTAGTGGTGAAGTACAATAAGAGTTGTTCCTTTGTTGCAAAGACAGATAGCATACCAGCTCAAAAATGAACGATTGAAACTTAAATTGTTAAATTGTCACTGTGGATTATTGTGGATTAAAGGAAACATTTTTAACAATGAAGTGTTCTTATTCTTTGAGGAACTTTTCCATGCGTATCAAAGGCTTTGACTATTAGCCTATTTTTATCAAAACTGTTATAATCACGTTGTCTCTTATTCATAAACGCCTTTGAAAACTATTACCCAGGTATATATTTTGATTTTTTTTTGCAATATTCCTAAAAAAAATAGCTCAACGTGGGCATCACTTAATGTCATAAACATTGCAATAGCATGACAAAATGAGGGATCTTGAAATATTTTTTTGAAGAGGCTGAATAGATATTATTTACTAAGGCAACATGCGCTTGTTGCGATGTTCATGATCCCCACTCTTGTCGGGGGCGGAGGGAGGGCGTATTGGGGAGCTGACTGTGTTTAAGTGACGTCAGTTGAAACTGACTTCCGAAATGGCGTCGTTTTGATGATGTTCACCAAGGGGTAATTTGTATTTCTACGCGGTAAGCCACTTTATTGTATTGTTATATTCGTTAAACAGGAATACTCCCTTTCGGCTCTACGGTGTTTGAGCTTCCCTCAGTTTTTTTTGTTGTTTTTTTGGTTCAAGATCGTAGACGTCGGAATAAAAAAACTTATTGAAGAAAAATCGTCCATAAATTTGTTGTTTACTGATGTAACCTTCGAGTCATTTGATGTACTAATATCATTTTATCTCTTTTAATACATGGTATTTTCGCATCTGTATTGTAAAATATAACAAAAGAAGATATTTTATTTTCCCGACGCGGTTTTATGTCTAAAAATTAATTTATTGCCAAAATATATTGGTTTAACCCCTCTTTCTGGAACTGACTTTCTTTTAAGCATATTTCAGACTCACTTTCAAATGACAAATACCTTTTTCCTATGTTAAAGAGACTTTTCACGTTTTGATAAATTGACAAATTCGAAAAACATTGTATCAGATTCACAAATGATCGTTGTAGTTATGATATTTGCAAGGAAAGAGTAACAATAAGCATTTACCATGCTTCTAAAATATGCATGATATGCTTCTTTTGACGATTTAAAAACCTGCAAATATGAAGCGTTACAAACGCGAAACGATTGAATAATTTGGTGTGTTTTGTTGTTATCGTTATATTTTGTGACACTAGGAGGATCCCTATGTAAAGTATAAAATACATCACTAACCGAATGAGCTCAGATGTCCGATTGGTTTATTTACTAGACTTTTACTCAAAAGGTCAGTGGTTTGAGCCCAATTGAGGATTAATTTTGTTTAATTTCTGTAATGTTATTCTTGTTTTTTTTACTAGAGTTATTAAGTTCCAATGTTTACATTTATCAAGTTAAAGCATTAAATGACAGACGTCAATACATGCAAAAATCTGTAAAAAGGTCCCTTTCAAGTGTTTGACACCAAATACCTATCCCTCGTTAATAAAAATATATGTGTACTTCAATAGTATAGTTGTATAGCCAGTAATGTTGTTTAATATAAGTCTTTTCTTAATCACGTTACTTTCTGTAGACTTAAAATAATGCTGTACGAAAAACCAACCGACCAACTGAATCAAGTTCACGAGGATGAGTTGCGGGGTGGCTGATAAAAGAGATAATAGAAAGATTTACAGCACTTTTCAGTACTATAATGAATTTAATGTATTCTATGACGTGTCGACCTGATTCTGAAATGAACATTTGTTTAACCAGTCGTTTTACCGTCTTTTCGGATGATGCAAATCTCAGAGGTATAGTAAGCCCGTCTTTTCGGATGATGCAAATCTCAGAGGTATAGTAAGCCCGTCTTTTCGGATGATGCAAATCTCAGAGGTAAAGTAAGCGCATCTTTCGTTGCAGTATATGTAATAAGGAATTCGAAAATGGAGGAAAACTGATATACCATTCCCTATTTATGGAACACACGAGTTTAAATGATAAATATGCCAGAGATAATCCTTCCACAGAGCCGGACTACAACATTATATAAGGACACATGAACCTAACAAAAACATGTAGAGCTGATGTTTGTATTTTTTTATAAAGTCTACATAGACAAGACATTAAAAAACATAAATAAATCCTTCATCTTCCTTTCTTCCTCCTATTTTCAAGTGAACTCAGCACTTAAATACATGTTTAAAGAATAATTTGGCTTGGAATTCGTCATGCATTGGACATATTAAAATTACTTAAGATTAGCAGCAAATGATGGAAACAAACGATTTAACCTATCTAGGTGAACGAATTCTGTATTTCTTCAATATAACAGTCGTAAATAATATGTATTTCCATAAGTATACAAGAAGAATACAATACATGTATATATTGATCACTTCGACTGAATTCATAACGTGTATTGCCTTTGCACACATCTTTATATCCACCAAAAGTTCACTTATTCAATAATGATAAATTCACCAACTACAGAACTTTCTTAAAAGTAGGTCGTCGAAAATATGTCACATCAAGGTTACTAACGTGTATCCGTGTTGGTGTGACAAACAAATGGCAAACCAAATGCCAGTGTAGTCAATCAACAGTTAATATTTAAGTTTACAATTAAAAACACTAGCCACTATTTTCTAATGAAATTCTACATTGTTTACATTTATAAATAGCAAAAATAATGTCAAGGTCGTTCTTTGTGTAAATTCCTGTATCTCAAAACGGATTGACCTACTTGCTACTGCAAGCTAAGGAAATCCGACCAATCAGAGCAATGTTTTTAAAAATACTGTCAGCCAATAAAAATCCCGCTTTCTAACAGCGTTAGGCACGGCGTTGTCCAACTAATGTGTATTGCGTTTTTAACCCCCTTTGAATAATAGAGTAAAGCTATTTTTAAACTACTAGATTTTTATCGAAGCACCGCATCCACAGCAGCAGCAGTAGCAGTAGTAGTAGTAGTAGTAGTAGTAGTAGTAGTAGTAGTAGTAGTAGTAGTAGTAGTAGTGGTAGTAGTAGTAGTAGAAGTAGTAGAAGTAGTAGTAGTAGTAGTAGTAGTAGTATCAAATTAACAACAACAACAACAACAACTACTACTACTTCTACTACTTCTTCTACTACTACTACTTCTACTACTACTACTACTACTACTACTACTACTACTACTACTACTACTACTACTACTACTACTACTACTACTACTACTACTACTACTACTACTACTACTACTACTACTAACTACTACTACTACTACTACTACTACTACTACTACTACTACTACTATCTACTACTACTTACTACTACTACTACTAACTATCTACTACTACTACTAACTAGCTACTACTACTTACTACGACTATTACGTCTACTACTACTACTTCTACTACTATCTACTACTACTACTACTACTACTTCTACTACTACTACTACTACTACTACTACTACTACTACTACTACTACTACTACTACTACTACTACTACTACTACTACTACTACTACTACTACTACTACTACTACTACTACTACTACTACTACTACTACTATCTACTTCTACACTACTACAACAGCTACTACTACTACTACTACTACTACTACTACTACTATTACTTACTACTATACTACTACTCTACTACTACTACTACTACTACTACTACTACTACTACTACTACTATTCTACAACAGCTACTACTACTACTACTACTACTACTACTACTACTACTACTACTACTACTACTACTACTACCGACACTACTACTACTACTACTACTACTACTACTACTACTTACTACTACTAACAGCTACTACACTACTACTACTTACTTCTACTACTACTACTACTACTACTACTTCTACTACTACTACAACAGCTACTTCTACTACTACTACTACTACTACTACTACTACTACTACTACTACTACTACTACTACTACTACTACTACTACTACTACTACTACTACTACTACTACTTCTACTACTTCTACTACTTCTACTACTACTTCTACTACTACTATTATTTTTACTACTACTACTACTACTACTGCTGCTGCTATTAATCGGGAGTTTTATCTTGGATTTAAACTAATAATAGTCGGCAGATTGGTCTCGAGTTAAAGTATCCGGTATTTGGATAGATCCTCTATTATATTAAACTCAATATGTTCTGTCGACAACGAGGTCTTGTGTTTTAAATATATATGACCAATTTACATTATAGTCACACACAGACATAAACTAATTTTTATTTCACTTACACATTTTCTCAGTTGTTTTCGCTGTAAAAATAATTGCCCAAATTGAAACCAATACTATTCTTGTGCAAATGTTGGTTATTTTCTTGTGTGTGTTGAACATCCATCTTTCAAATGAATTATTTCATTAGTTCTTTGCTTACAATCATATTATCTTTGGACAAAAGATTGCATTTTCCTACAAACCCTAAACGACGATATGTTTGCTTTTTGCCATCATATTTGAAATAGAATGTGTTTGTTTTGGTGCGCGTGATTGACAATAAAATCACTATAAAATATGGTGTAAACACATTTCATGTAGTTAGATTTATATGCAGCGTATAATGTAACGTTATTTAACAGCGGTTTGTACAATACTTTGATATATTTGGACCACTACACAGCTAGCGCAACATATCGGTATAGCCGAAAGACTGTCCCATGTGTATATCAAAGTATAGCGCACACCGCCTTTAAATAAGATTTGTTTTATATACCCATTATACCTATCATACTCCGTTCGATTTTTGAAATATTTTCTTGTAATATACATGTCAACGGTAAGTGCGCGAAAGAGCTATTTAAGCAAGCGAGAATTTAGAAAGTTATTTTAAATAAGTTTTAAAAATTGGACTTATTATTTACCCTCGTTTTTGCAGATCAATAGTATGTACGGTTTTAACACGATGTAGATCATATCAAATTTTAATTAAAACTACGTTTGGAACAAACTTGGAAATTTTGGGTTAAACTCGCTCCGTCCAATACGGAATATAAAGAATCATCACGGTAGAAAATTGGTCACGTGGCACGAATGACGACAGGCGCGCGGATGATATAAAAACTGTTGTATGATATTACATGTATTTACATCTTCCCACTATTCATCCTTTTTTTCATCCTGTGTTTTATATGATATTCTGTATTCCTTACAATTTTAATTTACAAGCTATCATGTTTACACATGTACCTTGTTTACTTTATTATTCTTTGTGTAGACTATATTCCTAATTAACAGTTTAAGTATAGCAATAAAGATATCGCTAGCAACTTGTGTTTTGTATATTCAACATAAAGCTGATTTCGGCAGTTGAATTAAAGATTGATACGTTCATTCAAAGAAATGGTTCATAAAATACTATCTGCAATAAAAAGAATTCCTTCAGCGAATAATGTTCCTGTCACTTAATATCAATACTTTTGCCTCTGAGGATGAAGTGTTAATACTGGTACCTTAAATAATACGGATGAAAGCATGTTTTAACTGACTTATAAAGCCACATTCTTTACCTTATTGCATCATATAACTGGACTGTGTCAAAATCACATGTTCATGTTACTTTTCTGTAATTGTAATAAGCGATAAAATTATAACTTTGCTATCGAATATTAAAAATATGGTTCCCGCAGTGTTAAATGTGACAAAAACTATGTTTTAAGGTTGTACTAAAGACAACCATTAAGTGATAAGTAAATGTCGCTTGTTTCAAATTTACATTTTAAACATAAAAGTGTTATCATCGTGACGTTAACACATGAATGCATAAAATTCGATTCCCAACGCGTTTTCGGCATCAGTGCATATAACAAACTTCGGTTTAGAATTTGTAATACGGTACGAAGTATTGTTGCTACTTTTTTCTAGTAAATTGTGAATAGTGAAATTCAGAATAGTTTACGTGTGTATTATATAGAATGTAACGTATGCTATTATGTTTAAGTTGTTTGCGAAGCTTTGGGGAGCAGTAATCAACGTATTATACACCAGTGTACTATTCGAATAGTTTGTGGATCATGTTCCTTTTTTAGACAAAGTTGAAAAGAAATGCAATAAACAAAACTTTAATTTTAAACAGTACACGTTAGTCCTTTTAAATGGATCGGTCGTGAATATGAAAGTGAATATGAAAGTATATATATACATATATCTATAAATGGGAATATGTATGTCTGTTTGTATGTCTGTGTATCTGGTTGTTCATACACCTTTCTCCCTATATATATTAGAGAGAGAGAGAGAGAGAGAGAGAGAGAAGAGAGAGAGAGAGAGAGGATAGAGAGAGAGAGAGAGAGAGAGAGAGAGAGAGAGATAGAGAGAGAGAGAAGAGAGGAGAGCAGAGAGAGAGAGTAGAGAGAGCTCTCTCTCCTCTCCTCTCTCTCTCTCTGCTCTCTCTCTCTCTCTCTCTCTCTCTCTCTCTCCTCTCTCTCTCTCTCTCTCTCTCTCTCTCTCTCCTCTCTCTCGAGAGAGAGAGAGAGAGCATTTAAATTAATAATTGGGAAATCTAGGATCATAGTCCAGTTTAGAGTGAGTTTGAAAATCTTAAATTTTTCCTTAGATCATATTCAATTTGGTAATCATTACAGCCAAGTCACATATAAACACGTTGCCGTGGTAACGAGTCCAGAGTGATTGCAAGTTGAAATAAAAAAATAAAAAATAACAAGTTGTTTGTTCTTGATCTTAAAAATATATCTTTCATGTAATCTTCAGGTAACAACAAAAAGGATATGAGCAAAATGTATTTATCAAATTGGTGTTGCAAATGTTATTTAAGGTATTATTATTTGCTTTAAAAAAGTTTTTATACTTGAGATGTTCTGTATTGCAACAGTAATTTATTACACGAACAGATATATATATATATATATATATATATATATATATATATATATATATATATGGAGAAAGATATGCGTGAACAACCAGATACACAAACATACAAACAGACAGACAGACAAACATAGTCCTATTGGAGACTACGGCGTGTGCGCCTAGCTACGGTGCAGAATGAAGCAGACATACTGTGAAATCCCCATCCCCCCCAAAAAGATGGTTCATTCACAGTTATATACCCCATACTTTCACCGCAACACATCTTCCAATGTTCGAACAATTTACATACACAGAAGGGACAGTTACATGAACATTTATTACAAACATGAAACCATAGTTGTATTTGGGCAAGATCCGATAAGGATTCATAAACTACTCTAACACTATTACAGAGACACAGTGGATATACGTTGGGTCTAGAAGATACAGTGAACTTATGAGTACATTATACATGTTTACAGAGTTAATCATTATTGTTAGAGTTCAAGGAAACAAATTTATTTAAAATCACTTGATACAATACTTAAATAAGTACACAGTTTATCATTTATATTGGTTTATTTTTATTAATGTATTCAATTATCATGGTAATATTGATGCATCGTTAACAGAATAAAACACATGTACTAGCGCAATTTTACCCTAATATAGTAAGAATGTAAGATGCCTCATTAAGAAAACCCACCTAATTTCGTAAGAACTTGCGCGCAAGTATTGCAATTGTATCTTTATAGTTTCAGATTTCAGAGAAAGTGATAACGATTTTGATAATCAAATTGTTATTTGTGGCAATCGTGACTCAAATCAAAACAAAGATATATTTACCGTAAATTCATTGATCAAAATATATTATCATATTATGTACTTGTAAACAAGGCGCTAAATTGTATGTTTGTATGACAGCATTTAAGATTTTTATTTTCAGACACAGAAGACTGAACAGCTGATAACATTATGAATTGCCAAAGTCCTTATTGGGAAAATCAACCTTTGTATTATTTATGTTGGTCGTCATAATTTATATAATATTGTTATTAAACTGGTAGTTTTGTTATGTTTTTAATAATGACATGTACGTGGTCTGCCACAATCAAGTGGTGTTTATACACTAAGTTTCTCACTGATCGCGGTGTTATCCCGTGTATCAACCATATGAGGTTGTATCGGGTAGATGGCTTGATTCTCATAGTCTTTCAAAATCCAGTACACCTTATAACATGCAACTTATAAACATGGACAAGTAGTTTTTACTCATACATGTAGAGAAATACACGATTAAACATGTATATTTTAAGATTTATTAAGCACTGTACATAATTATTTGCATCATCTTCTTGGAGCACCATTATAATGCAAAATGCTGAAATTGACAATCAGAAGAGTTAATGAATAAATAAAATATAGTATATAATAAATAATGCTTATAATACATTAAAGTCAAATTCATTAATAACAATAATAATTATTCAAATGTTAATTTATAAAAACCTTTTAGAATTAAAAACTTGCGTGGTATTTAAACGTTGGGATATGGTGGGGGATATGTCAATACAGTTAGCTTTGTGTAAGTATGGTTCGCCTGCGGGCAATATATTTGTATTCCTTTACTTGACCTGTACGGACGAAGTATTCTAACTTACACAAGTAATTCCATATTCATGATTTTATTCTTATTTGTGATGCATGGTCACGTATATACAGGATTATATTCGTCATATGTATGTTGTAAGAACAATAAACTGTTTCCAAGAACAACAAATAGTGCGCAGATATTATTCCTTGTCAGAACGATAACAGGTGTACTTCGTTTGTGTTCTCTCAGATTATGATCGTTAGTTTTGGAACTCTCTCTGTCTCACTCTGTTTTGATTCAACTCTGTTTTAATGCTAACTCTGGTTTGATACTCACTTAGCTTTGATACTCATTCTGCGTTGATACTAACTTTGCTTTAACATGTTCTCTCTTATGATCATCACTATTCTGTGAAGTCACTTAGGTATAGTATTCTCTCTCTCTTTCTTGATACTTCGCTAAGAAACGCACTCTGCTTTGCTACTCACTCCATTTGAAATCTAATTCTGCTGTGATATTCACTCTGCTTTGATATTCGCTGTGCTTTGATATTCACTCTGCTTTGATATTTGATGTACTTTGATATTCACTCTGCTTTGATATTCACTGTGCTTTAGTAATCCATCTGCTTTGATATTTGCTCTGCTTTGATATTCGCTATGCTTTGATAATCCCTCTGCTTTGATATTCACTGTGCTTTAGTAATCCATCTGCTTTGATATTTGCTTTGCTTTGATATTCGCTATGCTTTGATAATCCCTCTGCTTTGATACTCGCTCTGCTTTGATAATCCCTCTGCTTTGATACTCATTCTGCTTTGATACTCACTCTGTGTTGATACTCACTCTTCTTTTATACTCACTCTACTTTGATACTCACTCTACTTTGATACTCACTCTACTTTTATACTCACTCTGCTTTGATGCTCACTCTGCTTTGATACTCACTCTGCCTTGATACTCACTCTGCTTTGATATTCGCTCTGCTTTGATATTCGCTCTGCTTTGAAAATCACTTTACTTTGATATTCGCTCTGCTTGATACTCACTCTTCTTTGATACTGACTTTGCCTTTAAACGTTAATGTTGATTGTGTACGAACAGTTCACATACAAAGAGACTTTGAGCATCCTGTTCGCAACTCCAACTGTCAAAGTCAGCAATAATCTAGCTTTACGAGGGCATTTGTTTTATATTTATAGATGCCTTACTTATTTAAATGTTTGTTGTTTGAACTCACACGTGTTGTAATGTTTGTTGTTTTAACTCACATGTGTTTAATGCCTGTTGTTTGAACTCACAGGAGTTCAAATGTTTTTATTAAATTCGTATTATGAAAAAGTTTATAAATTGTGTGTAAAATAACTGTAGCATAGTATACCTTTAAATGAATGATAATACAGACTTGGTCAGTATTGCAAAAGATACATGAGCCTTCTTCCGATGAGAACCCCTTTCAATTCAAGAACAAGAGTGTTAATTACCTTTATATTGTGCCCTGCGTATTGTCAGACAAGTAATATACATGGAATTGTTTCAACAGTCACAAAACGGTTGCCATCTTGTGACAAAGTTAACCTCAAAATGCTTCTCATATAAATACCTAGTTTGATGATTACACCTTATGTAACTTTCGAGTGATTGCTATACACTCAACGTTTATGTTAACATTATCTTTACAAACTTGTACTTCTGTTCTTCATCGCCAATCACCAACATTAACTATGCAGTATACAAATCAACTCCTTGATAATTTTATCAATAATTGCACTACATGTTTATGCACTTTGTTTCTTTGAAACTCAACACAATGGCATGAACGACCGATATTATGCCGAAAAGAAAATCAAAACTAAATAAAGTGTTGAGCAGGGCATTGAATGCTGCCTCACTTTGGTGTGTCTTTTAATGGTCGAGAAACATTCTGACATACACAAATTAAGTTCGAATATGTGTTTTCGTTTTTGGTCAGCCCGGGTGATTAAAAAATATTAAAGGGATCTTTTCACGTTTTGGTAAATTGACAAAATTGAAAAAAGTTGTTTCAGATTCGCAATTTTTCGTTTTCGATTGAATAATTTAGAGAGTTCTGTTGTTGTCGTTCAATTTTGTGAAACTACGAAGATTGCTTATATAAAGTATAAAATACGTCATTCATACATGCTTGGAAGGATGGCCGAGCGGTCTAATTGGTGTTTACTCCAGGACTCTGGGGGTCACTGGTTCGAGCCCTGATACGGTCTACTTTTTTCCTTTTATTAATTTTATTCTTGTTTTTTTACTGAAGCTTTTTACATCCAATGTTTACATTTATCAATATAAATCATGTAATGACAAACTTCAAAATATGTCAAAATCTGTGAAAAGGCCCCTTTAAAAGGTTTACCCCAGATAGTGTGGTGTATGCTGCTTTCTCAAACGCACTGCAGTCTATAACGATCTACACGATAACTACAGGATCAATCTTAAACAATTTGAGACTTTTTAATTTACTTATTTATCGATGGGGACTAATATTCAACGAATATAATATTAGTGGACAGTAGTTTAAGAACGTCAGAAAACCATTGAAGTGACAACGTGTTTATAAATGTATCCATATGCTATATCTAATAATTCTAACGACTTCATAACTAATTCGATTTAAATTCCTAAAAGTCAGTGACGTTTTATAAGTTAAATGAGATTGATTCTACTCTCAATTAGAAAGAGGGCTATTAAAAGAATAACAGACAAACTAAGATTAGTTTTACGGGTATAAAGAAAATAATAAAAATAAGTTCTCATGGATAGCAGGGTGTCTCTTTTACACGGATAGCACAATACTAATGTAATATGTAAAGAAACATTTCGCCTTTTATCCGTATCAAAACCCATCTTTTTTAATGATTAAACGATAACGAATACTTGATAAAGTTGTCTAGTATATGTGTCTGTAGAGTTAACCAAACTTGTGTAATATATTTTCAAAATGTAACTGTTAATTTTACCCTATGCTATGCTTAATAAATGAGTTGCTGACGCAATTAAGATTCTAAAGTTTAACTAACATAGTCTTTACTTCAATAAAATTGTGTTATCATGCATAATTGTATGAGATTAAATTCAATGTTAATGTCTGTAGCGGCCTGCTAGTTCCCTGCTTATATTTTTCATGATATTGTTACCGCATAAGAATGATGTGAATATATTAATAGCATGCATGCATGTGTAACAATACTGTCAAAATACTTGATAGTGTTACTGTAAACAGAATTCTTTTCATATCGTTCTTTAAACGGAAAAAGTATTTTAAAGTTATTGCTTCGTTTGTGCGGAATTTACCAATAAAGTAGCTTTTATTGGCGCAAGCAATTCCGTTAATGCCCATGTATTTCACTTTGTAAATATATGTGGTGTTGACCTATATATGCCTTTCCTAAAAAAATATGAAAATGAAATGGTTAAACAAATGTTTTAATATTATGGAAAAGTTTCCAAACTTGTAGTATATTCTACATTTGATGCGAAGTAAATGTTGATTAAAGGAAAATATTATATGGACATAATTATTATTATTTTACAAAATTCGTTTTGGAGAGATGTCCTTACATTATATATTTAGTACATCAATTGACAAGAATCTCAGCGGCGATATCCTTGATATGACTTTATTTTATAACCAAAATTTAAAGATAGGAATAAATGTATATAACAAATAATATATATATCACAGAGGAATTATATATGTACGAGAGGTTGTATGCACTTCTGAAGAGTTTGTAAATAAATAAATTGAAGAAAATCGTATTGGTGTTAAAATTAACTTCCTTTTTATGAAGGTTTAGTCAAACTGTGAGGGAATGAATCAGATTATCAGGATTCACAGTTATAAAAACAGTCAAATATGCATTTCTATCATTGACATTGAATAATATCGTAGTGTGATATTATCGAAATAAACTTATTTATAAATGTTTTACTTATAATACATAAAACCAACTTGTCATTCAAAATGGAAATAACTGTTTAATAACATTGATTGGACAAAAGTACAAACACTTGTTTTATTTTAATACATATCATCAATGGTATAAGACAATAATGTCTCACAGTATCGTAGGAACCACATCTATGTTATATAAAATGAATATTGGCAATGACAATTTACGTTTTTCGTTAAATGAACATGAAGAAACTTTATTACATATATTCTGGGTTTACAATTTTACAGAGTGAATTAAAAAATATGTTATGTAGTTGTTAGAGTCGCATAATGTGCAAAAAATATTGATATTTCCTTTTAAACAATGTAATTTGGGAGCACAAGCATTTACATGACTGATATAAATACTCCAATCCTAGAAATTAAAAAGAATATATTTGTATGCAAGAGAAAGTGATTGTTAGCCCAATAAGAGGGCTGAAGAATATACGTTGCTTAGCATGGGTAATTCAACGTAATCAAATTGTCAAGAAATGACTCTTATTAACAGGGCCGTTGTACAACTTATTGTAGACCACTAGATACAACTTATTGCAAATTGTGTTGTTTGCTTTAAATAGTTTATGCCATGATCGTTTTATATGTCTATGATTGATAAACGGTTGATATATTTCGGAAGTCCAAACTTGTGTTCCTATTATAACATGTCATTTGTGCAAGTGTCTTTGTGTTTAAAATGTGTGTATGAGTCTGTTTAATGTTATATAGGGGATTTTATCTACCTTTATTATAGCAATGCCTGATATATATCAAGCAAGTTCAGCGAATTATTAAAGGAACTATTTAAGATAATAATAAATTAAAATGGAAATTAACAATACAATGTGTAATATATGGAGTTGAATCAAAGCATTACATTAAAAAATACTCTTTAAAGATAGTAAAATTACAGTGCGATGTATGTCAACTTTGTTAACGCAGTTCGGAATGGGCTCGCTTCGATTTTGACCTTATAAATAAAGCGGTATTCGTTGACAAATATTGAAAATGAACACCACTTAAAAAGTGTTGAGTAATATGTACGTCTATAAATGTTTGATATTATTTTCTAGCAATTCCTTCCCACAAAGCTTTTTAAAATCAAAAAGAGTTGCGTGTCGATGCACACACGCAATAGCCACAAGTTGGAGTATTACGGCAAAGGGACATCGCAAAAAACGCTTAGCCGCCATACAACTCACAACATCCACGACTCAGCATGCATATTTATTTGCAGCGTTTTCCATTAAAACGTCGCTGATACGGTTGATAAAAGTCGCTTAAAGGCATTATTTTAGAATTTGCGCTAATGTAATGCAAAAACATGTTTCGCATCATTAAAGCATTCTGACAATACTGCCTTTATAAACAAGTCTATTCTTTTCGTCTGAGACAAGTAGTTAAATGTTTAGCTTACTGCGTGTCGCCGAAGTAATAGCTCTGATTAATAAGCGCCTTACAGACGCGGTTCAAGACGTTTCTTCAGATTGCAAACATTTAACATGTACAAGTATTGTCATCGGTGTGAGCGCATTCAAATGTTAGCAAACTGCGAGGTGTCGATTAAATAAGTTTTTACCACGAAATATCTAACTAGAAATGGCGCGGCAGAGGCCGACGCATATCCCCACGCCGCATGTTTGACCCAGGGGCGCCCCAGGGTTGGTAATGGGGCCATGCATAGTTGAGATTGACTGTATTGTCATAAGAGAAGTTCCTTATCAATTAGAAGAGAATCGGTGTAGAAATGAAGAAGTTAAGTAAAAGGCAATTAAGGGTGGGTGTGGCCTATGTGGGCGGGGCTCCCCAGGGTTGGTTATGGGGCTATGCATAGTTGAGATTGACCGTATTGTCATCAGAATAATTCAGTATCAATTAGAAGTGAATCGGTGTAAAAATGAAGAAATTATAGTAAAATGCAATTTTGGGTGGGTGTGGCCTATTTGACGGGGCGCCCCAGGGTTGGTAATTGGGCCATGCATAGTTGAGAATGACCGTATTGCCATAAGAGAAGTTTAGTATGAATTAGAAGTTAATCGGTGTAGAAATGAAGAAGTTATTGTAAAAGGCAATTTTGGGTGGGTGTGGCCTATGTGGGTGGGGCGCCTCAGGGTTGGTAATGGGGCCATGCATAGTTGAGATTGACCGTATTGTCATGCATAGTTGAGATTGACCGTATTGTCATAATTGCATTTCAGTATCAATTTGAAGTGAATCGGTGTAAAAATGAAGAAATTATAGTAAAAGGCAATTTTGGGTGGGTGTGGTCTATGTGGGCGATGCGCCCCAGGGTTGGTAATGGGGCCATGCATAGTTGAGATTGACCGTATTGTCATAAGAGAGGTTCAGTATCAATTTGAAGAAAATCGGTGCAGAAATGAAGAAGTTACTGTAAAATAACATTAAAATGAGTGAAAATCTCTGACCCGGCCCCGCCCCAACCCGCATAACTTATGACCCAGGGGTCAGATCAAAATTCCAAAAAGTGCAGGGTCGCACATATGCTCATAGCTACCATGTGTGTTAGTTTCAAGGTTCTAGTGCTTATAGTGTAGGAGGAGATATTTGGTAGGACGGAAAGACAGACGGACAGACGGACGGCGGAGATAACCACAATATCCCCACGCTTTTCAAAAAGCGTGGGATAGTAACATATAGCGGATATTTGTCTCTGTTCCTGTGAACAACAGCGCGTGACGATAAGGTTTATCTCTATCAATGTATTGGAGAACTCAGTAAGAACAAAGCATACAGAATGCCAAAAAATGTTTTTATACGCTTCTAATCTAATCAGAACGCACGCCTGCAAAAACTATACAATGGGAAATTCTTTACACTTCTGTGGCGCTTTAATAATGTCATATCATTCTTAACGAATTTTACTACTACTGCTCACTTATCAACGCACGCGGATTCTTTCCTGGGAACCAATTAAATATAAAGATAATTTGTCTACCGAGATTTTGCAAAAACGAGACCGGAAATGAGTTCCGTTCATACTTATTCAAAAGGACGCAATATTTTTTTTTAATAATTTCTTATACACCGTCGGCATGACCCTTTAAGATAAATGTTGTAAGATTTGAAGCATAGCTGTTTCATTATTACAATCAGTTATCGCATATATTATTGTATTACATAATCTATTTCATAGGTATCACCATGTGTCCATACATCGCTGAAAACCGTAGAAGAAGGCAAACTTTTCTTTGCTCGCGCTTCTCGTATCGCCCTTCACTGCGTGTGGTCATTACACCAGGTGGCACTCAAATACAGAATTTATTTTAACCACAGAATCAACATATAAATTTGTTTCAAATGCAACTTCAAAATATCTGCGAAAACTGTGCAGAATTTTTAACAGATAATAAACGATCGTGCGTGTGTGTACGGCATTAAATGTGTCCCCATGAAATCTCCTTGGGCGTTGAACATTAAATATGACCCCACGAAATTTCCTATCGAGTTAATGCTCGGGATATAACTCAACATAATATAAGCGATAAAATCGTATTAGTTTTACATATAAAGTTATGTCAACTAATCCACCCACGCTCTTACATAGAGCCTCCGTTGGAATCATGCAATTTACTATTAAGATTTTTGATTCCCGTGTGAAGCTGAGAAAGTCGCTCAAATGGTGGATTGCGTTTTACCATAATTCTGACATTAAGTTCAAGTAAATGAATGATATTTCATTTATCGAAGAAACTTGTAATAAACATGATTTTTATTCCTGAAATGATTTTTTTAAATTTACTTTCAACCGAAAAGCTTTACTGTATAGGATATGTGATTGGTATAAATGAAATGAGATGACGTTAAAAAAACATATCATTATAGCAAATCTTATATAAATTTATAAAACAAATTGACAAATCATCACAACAACGAAATTAGCAATTTATATTGCCATAGTCTTCCCTTTAAATATTGTAAAGTTTTTTTTAAAGTTAAACGTAATGGTCGCTATTTTAATTCAATGCAAATGCAACATTCTGTAACATTTTGCCAACTTCTATTGTTCGGGTCATTCTCCGTTTCAATGTATGCAACTTCTTCTCTTTTGCATGGTAGTTTGCTTGTTAAAAAATCAAGATGTATATGAACAGCTCAATTTTCGTTTGTGTTAAATGGCCTTTTGATTTGTTTGTTTATCCTAATATTTGAGTATTGCTTAAAATAGGATATTTAATAAACGGAAATAGCATTCGAGTTTAAATGCTGGATAACTGGATTGACACAATAAGTGTAAACATCAAACCAAGAATAAGAATAAACCACATATGATTAAACAAATAATAGGTATTTATAAGAACATTGTAATGCATTTACATTCTGCATAAAACCATACCTATTAGGGTTGGATTAATCAACAAAGCAATACAATATGTGCATGGGTTAACTAATAAAACTACTTGATAACAATAAAATATTATGTGCAAGTAAAACGTGACGATGATATCTTCTCGAATGTCCATTTTTATTATTATTGATAATGCATAAAACGAGTACATAACACATTCATTTGTATGTATAGACAATTCTTAAATATTGGCTTTATTTAATATCGATAATAATGTCAAGAAAAATAGCTCACATATAATAAGCTTTTATTTTGCAAACTAAACATTGTTAACAGTTTTGAAGAAGCGCAATTAATTTCAAATAATACATTAGCCGCCTCTATATTCTCATGTTGCCGTGTGAGTCTTCTTCACAAGACCACGGTCTGATAACATCGTTTGATGTGTTTATGTTACTTGCAATAGTTATCAAATAATAATCTTACGAATCAATCAATGCATTGAGGGTCAAATAATCGGTAAGTTCATTTACAATTAATGTGGAACTCTACGGGGATGGCAAGTACACACCTATTGAGGCTATTCGCTTCTAATGTACATTCCGTAAATTACAATGTTTAACATGCGCTCTTTATTGTTTTTAATACACTACACGATTTTTTTCTTTCTCTGTAATGTAATTTTCAATGTATGTGTATATTGTGTTGTATATATAAAAGTTACTTTTCTAACTCAGTCAACTGAAACGTCTGATACCCAATTCGATGCCATTTCCTCAGTCTTCGTAAGTGAATGAATAAAATAATGTTCTTCAAAAAACCTACATATAATGTCTTCCTCTTATTGTCTAAATATATCAGCCCTGAGTTTTAGAGAATATTTCATACTGTTCAATATCGAGACACTAAAATATTAAGGATACTCTGAGGTATTTTGAACATTCTAATTCAAATATAGAGTTAAATAAGTTTCCAATGAATACATTTTTTTTGTTTTTTTGTCTTTGCAAAAAAGTTTAAATTGATAAGAATATGTGTATTTAAAACAACATGGCCATTGAATGTTATCCAATATCTAGTGTAAATATAAATATAAATTAATAAATATACATGCGTTCATAGTAAATATATCGCGTGTTCGTTAAGTTTACTAACTTGTTTGTTGTTTTGGAGCTAAATATTATATGACCTTTTTATTATTTATATATTATTATATTATATATATTATATTTATTATTAATATATTATATTAATAATATCTAGGTTATGTATGTATAGCATATAACCTATATATATATATATATATATATATATATATATATATATATATATATATATATATATATATATACATTATATACACATTACCTAGATATCTAAATAATATTAATATAAAATATAAATAATAAATATACTATATATAGTGTTGATGACTGTGGCACGATAGAAAACACAATGAACACTTTTATCCGACCGTATGGTCCTGCAAAAAAGAATAGCAGTGCCATACTAGAACTATAACATACTGTACAGCATTAAAATAACATACAATGCAATATCAAAAGAATAAAATAAAGGAACATGGCGTAACCAGTATTTAAATTTATGAATTGAAAGCAACGAAGGGTTTTAGGTTCCCCCATCGTGGCTATTAAGGGACTCTATTACCTCGAGATGTCAAATGTGATGACAGCGTTGACGACACGTAGGTCTCTCTTACAAGTCTTCTAACACGTTTAGTGCTTAAAAAGCCTAAAGCAATACAAAGACCTTGCATAGAATTGAACGCAATAAGAGATACCAAAGAACTTCAGAGTCGATTAACGATGCAACACAACCCAGTACCCAAATGAGTCCCATGATGATTGACAATTTTAAATACACAATGAAGGTAGGTATACGTGTTTCTTCCTGCGGCAGCCTTTGATTTGCACCTTGCGGATGCGATATTAATAGAGGTTACAATAAATGATACAATGTCGAACGCTTTAATGATTGCAAGCGGACCCAAAAAGAACACCAGCAGCGCATCCCGAGATGTAATCCAGCATACGCTTTTTCCGTACGTCGGTCTTAGCTGAGAATCGGCGTCGACTAGATTAGAAAATTCTACAATTGATGCTGAGATAACTATTACTCCGGGCGTTATCAATGCATAACATGAACATTTTATGCATCCTTTAATTCTTGGCTTACATTTTCCCTTCCGAAGGTGGTCCATAGATTGAACGAGATTGTGTTCATCCAACAGAACGATGACAAGAAAAAGTAATGCAATGTTATCGAAACTAGCTGACACCACACGCAGAATGCAGGCAAAGCCGACGATATCAGAAAAGATATGATATTTGCCCATTCATGAGAGTTATCATAAGGCTAAGTAACAACTTTCCTGTCATATTCTGAAGCTTTCCAATAGCACAGTACACAGCCGTTGTTATAAATAGCAACAGTATGGAGATACTCAAACATACTAGGGTAACGTAGCTCTCTACTGTATTATGTATGCTTGGAAAGGGTAAATTCAAAGCGGTGGATACATTCATACATATATACACGCTGGAACCATTTGCAATATATTTTTCCTCTTCGTATAACGTTTCTGTATCTTTCACAAACAACAAACTGTTATTTACAAACACGAATTCATCCAAGTTTAGTTTAATCCATGTACACTTTTCCATGTTATCACCAGGGGACTGATCCACGTATTGGCCGTTATCCCATACCGTGAATTGAGGGCACAGGGTTTTTCTGCATAAGCCGCGAGAGGAGTCATAGAGTTCGTCATCCCCACACGAAGTTTGTAGTAATGGTGGAGTGTTGTCTCTTGGGTTAAGGTCAACTAATAATCGGAATGAGTTTAAATTGAACACACATGTATTGAAAAGCTAATTTTGAATATCCTCTACAGAATATAGTATACAATATTGGGACAACCGGTATATATACAATAAATACATAAACATTAAAAAATTAATAACATTATTAAAAACCTTGTTAACTGGAAGTACAATTATTAGTTGTCAGTCATATTTCAGGTGAGTTTTATTGCTTGCATAGCGCTGAATTCATGTTTTATGATCTTCAATTACCCGACGTAAAATTTCATAGATTCTCAGCTTTCAAAATTACGTGTTTACTTTAAATCATCATTATAAAAACTAATATTGGACGAAATGACCAAACGAGTCAAAACAGCATTGCAAGTGGATGAGTACATTTTTGTCCTTAAATGATATGCAAACATACATATTACAGCCGATAAGTAAGTCATATTAAGAAATAGTTAAATGACGCACTAAAAGGATCAAACAATATGCACAATGATTTAACACGAATCTTAATATTCGTATCACCACATTGAATATGCATGTATTAAAGTAAATCAATCGACCTCCAAAAACATCACCAATATAGAAACCCGCAAGTCTTTAACAATAATCTGTGTGAAAAAAAAACACATTCAAATATGCTATCCGTCTTTTCACTTAAATTACATTCTCTATATTTAAACGCAATACTAATTAACAGTGACGCACAACAAGTATATGTACAATATTCCCCATGGCGGATGAAAATTAATTATTGTTGATTGTAAATCAACTGCCTAGTCCGACTGGTGTGCTTTAGGCCGAACATATGTCGCTTGATCTGACAAATATAAATTGCACATGAAGACAGGCCTAATTATATTTATTGCGTCAAATTACCTTGCAATATCTTTTGTATAACTCATGCTTTGTTTAACTTTAACGCAAGATAATTATTATGTAGCGATTGAATTCTCTGATTGAACACATCCGAAATATGATACAGTTCGAAAGACAAGGTCATCTATGTTGTTAACGATATGCTTATTAAAAAAACATACCCGACCCATGGATATTCCCTTTTAATTCTTTTCTTTATGTATAAAGTAAACTTCAATGAAATAAGCCATGATAAATTTACATGGTCAGTAGAACAGTTATGATCTTACATGATATTGTTTTCAATTAACAAACTCATAATGTCCATTACAGTAACTGTATCATCAGTGGCTATATTGTGATAGTTAAGTATGTTTTGTATCGTAAAATTAGATTCGGACACATTTTCTACTATACAAAATGTTATTTCAACTTTCAAATGACAAACCACTTATTGATAGAATTTTGTTACTTTATTTAAGATGTTATCGAATGAACAGTTAAATTTCTCTTTAAGCAATTAAAGCTTTCACATCGTCAGGGTCGTTCTCGATTCGTTCTATCAAGGTAGGACACTCCTACAAAACTCGATATCGGAAATGTACAGAGGATCTATTGGTTACAATAACAGATTTGCTCATTTCATAGCGATGTAAAAAAGACAAGCGTGTCGTCTTTTCGAGAACGCAACGTTATAGGTGTCTATTGAAGAATGTAGGCGGCGAGATGAACACGCGATACATTTAATCCGTTTGAAAAAAAACGTATTTGAAAGAGCAAACAGACCTGTGCAAAAAGGACTTAGGATTGAACGTCTTTCTTGTCGTTTTGCAAATAAATGCGACCAATATTACTCGTTTTTAAAAGTACATATACTACAGCAGCAAAAATGGTGTTATATTGTTTCAAATTCAATATGTTTTATTCCTGTAGATGAAATACAATAACCAATAATATGCAATGTGTCATATTACAGATAATTGTATCCAAATCTAGATATGGGTGCAGGCGTAATTGTTGGTGTACACTGAGTGTATACAATGAGATCAACATACCTTTCAAGTTTCAATTGATACCTCTTTCCGTTTTCAAGATATGCTCATGACAAAATTTAAACCACAAGACCCGTCCGGAAATTCACCATTTGTTATGCATGGTCCCCACCCAATATATGTATCCCGGAAAAGCAACCCCACTAATCTACTGATACAAATAAAGCTGACCGATTTATAATCCATTCAAAATCACATACCGTATCAACCTTTTTTTCTTTTTCATAAAATTTATTCAGTTATGACCTGGGGTGTAGACAGCCCCAGGTACCCGCTAAATAAAAGAAACTAATGAATACAATAATACAAGGTGACTGAGAACTTATTGAATATATTAAATGAGGAAAACAAGTTATCAGAAACAGTCTTTTCAACGTCTGCACGTCTCCGCATTTAAATAACAGTCTTTTCGCGTCTGCACGTATTTAAATGGAATATCATTAAAGAAAACAGAAGAAATATGAGTCACATTTAACAAATAAACAGTCACCGTCCATTAATGTAGCGGGTCTTAATTAGTAACTTTTAATAGGTTATACGTGTATTAAAGTAAATATTAATTCTTCACTTCTTCAAAAAACATATATATTGATGATAAGTTGATAACGTGTAAAGTTTAAATAATTGTAACAAAGTCTACACAGTCTACAGCTGCCCTGGATGATAGAGCTGATGCACATGACAGCCTTCGGTATCACTACTCAACTGCCTCAGCCCTACCAACCAGTTAAACTTGAAATAAGTGCGAAAAGTATATATTAATAAGCATTTTTGAAAGCACCTCTTTACTACAGAAAAGGTTGGTCACGTATTTCTATTACCAACATGATTGAAAATGCGGTAATGGTATGTCGTATATACACAGTGATGAAAAATGGATGATAATTAAATTCAATGAGTGAAATGGGATGAGCCCAATACTGGGTACATAGTGTATGAGCATAAACATAATTGAAATTATTCATAGAAATACTGGTGATAAAAGTGATGATGCAACAATGCACATCAGACTTCACAATCAATTAAATACACAAAACACAACACACATTTCACTTTAAATTCTTTTTCACTGCAGTGTTGCCTCTCCGTTCCAGGATGACAACCCAAGTGTCAGCCTTAAACGATCCCGCAGCTGTCATCCTGAAATCAGAGAGGATACACAAAACAGCAGAAAGAAACTTAATATACATGTATAATTATAACACAAAATATTGGCATAAATTGCAGGATTCAAATTTAATCTAAACTCAACTTTATTATTTGCATTGACGTCACAATAATTACCCCATATTAATTCAAATTTCTCAGATGGAAATCTTTTAAAATCTAACAAAATTCGATATTTTAATCTATAAATAAGTTTGCAAATAAGATCAAATGGACTTAAAAGTTTATAATCAAATTTTACATCGTTTCTTGTTTTCCAAGTAATTTGTCTTGACTCTGACAGCAGAATTTGAAAAAACATAATTAATTTCATGACCATATGAATAATCAACATTAAGATAATGAAATTGTTTGAGAGACAGTTTATGATTGTCTGCAGTTAATACATGCGTTCAAAATAATACGACTTTATTTATAAATGTAGACATATAACACTAAACAATTAAATGATCTATAGTTTCTGGTTTAGAACAAAATCTTATCATATTTCTTGAAAACAGAAATTGGTTGGTTAAAAGAGCATTATGAACAATGGAAAAACATGTGTTCCTACACTCATTGGAAAAAACGTTTTTAACGCTATTTTAAAAATCTGCAAATTTACAATCCCTGACAAATTTTGGTTCAAAATTCATATTTTCAATAAAGTAATTATAAATCTAAAACAGTCCAGAAAGAAGTAACATTTGATTTACAGTTTTCAACAAAATCTGTAAATACATTTAAACATTTAACATAAAACGGGGGAATTATTTTACTATGGGGAATATTATTGGATGCAATAGAAGAATTGTATTTCTTCAATTGCAAACCTGTCCAATAAATGGAAAATTCTACCCAAGGGGTATTGTAGTTATTAATTATTTTTAAAATATGACATAGATAGAATGAATAGATTTTTAATTCTAAATTTGGAACATTAAGTCCACCTTTTAACATGTGTAAATACAATGTTTTTCGGGATATAGGCTCTTATTTTCTGCCCCATATAAAGTTGAAGTAACATTTTTGAAACATGTTTACATTATCACTAGGTACTATTTGGGCTTGTTTACAATATATAATTTTTGAAAATACAAATGTGTTCAAAATCGAACTTTTACCCTTATACGATTACCAAACTTGTAACCCAATAACTTGCATTTTTTTGCCCAAGAAATGCCGAAACGATGATCAGACCTTGATTTCCATTTCCCTAAAAACATGCAACAGCTTTTCTTATAATCTACCTTTGATCCCGAAACCTTTTAAAAGTCTGAAACATGTTTAAAGAACAAGGACATTGACTTTTCATCTGATAGACAAATGGTATTGTCATCAGCATAAAGTGACATTTAAACATGAAACTTTCCACCAGGAGTTTTGATACCATTTATATTTGGGTCATCTTGGATAACCTTAGCAAAGGGCTCTGAACATAAAACATAAAGGAGCGGTGATAATGAACAGGCCTGGCGAACTGATCTTGTCAATGCAAAAGGCTCAGAAATATGTCCATTAACAATGACGGATGACCTTATGTCTTGATACAAGACCTTAATCTTATGTATGAAAGAGTCATTAAAACCAAACGATTGAAGAGTGCTAAACAGAAAAGGCCATGACACCCGGTCGAAGGCCTTCTCCTGGTCTAAGCAGATAAAACAAACTGTAAGGTTTTTCTGCTCGACATAACTTATTATATTACGGAGTAAATGAATATTATCGAAAACCTTTCCTAACCTTGTGGCAAAAACCTTTGACAAAAACTCCCTATCAATATTCAAAAGTGAAATAGGTCTGTTATTTTTGAGAGATGTTTTATTACTGTTATCTTTGCAAAGTAATGTTATATATGATAATTTTTGTGATTCTGACATATGGTCAGATTCAAAACAAGTATTATACAATAAAATATCACCAAATAGATGAAAGAATTTAACATATATCAAGGAAGTAAGTCCATCACTTCCTGGAGACTTAGTATGGTCCATTGCCTTTAATGTAGATAAAATCTCATCAAGAGTGAGAGGTTGGCTTAACATAGCATTATCATCCTTGGAATTTAAGGTAAGTTATTTCAAAACTTAGATTTTAAAGAAGGGTCAACAGGTTCATCTGTTAACAAATGTTCATAAAATGAATGAAACGTTTTTAAAATATCTAGTGCTGATTTTTTGTCAATACTATTACCTATTATATGAGTTATCGTTTTATTAATACCATTTTGAAATTCTTTATCATGAAAATAATTTGAAGCATTTTCATTGCTATTCAGCATATTAATTTTGCTTCTTATGTAGGAACCATCATATATAATATTTTGTAAATTTTCAAGTTGATTTTTAATATTAATTTGTTCTTCAATGTCTTGTGAATTATTGTAAGTTTTAATTAATAGTTTCATTTCTTTGTAGGCATTAGTTTTCTTTGCTTTAGAGTAATCAATACAAAATTCTTTAATTTTATTTTTAATTCCATCCCACCAATCTAAAGTAATATCCTCTGTTCTACTTATTATTTTAAAATAAAACTCAAATGCTGAAATAAATTCTTCATCATGATTAGAGTTGTTTAAATTAATAATTACATTTACAAAATCATGGTCTGAATAAATGCATGATTTAATGGAAGACTCAATACAATTACTTATTAATAAATTAGACACATAAATCCTATCTAGTCTACAACTAATTCATTCTTTGTTAAAAGAAATTCTACTCCATGTTGTAGTTGTTATTTTAGGATACAAATGTCTAAAGACATCTTTCAATTTATATTTATCAATTATATGTTTAAAAACAGCACAGTCAATAGGAAGTCTATCAGTATCACTCCCTAATTTATCTAAGTTAGGATTCAGAACACAATTAAAATCTCCAATAATAACAAGATGGTAAGAACTAACAAAGTATTTTTTAATAGAGGTAAAATAATTATTTCTATCTCCATGGGTATTTGGAGCATAAATATATCATACCCTGAAACTCGTGTTTACACTCTCAACATCTACATATATAAAGCGACCATCATAATCAGGTTTAAAACAATGGCAAATAATATTTGTATCAGTAATAATAGTACATACACCACATGACTTATTACCATTTAAAATACTCCTAATATATTTATAATATTTGGAAATAAAATTGTCTACATCTTTGGCTTTGGTATAAATGTCAATGTGTGCTTCCTGTATACACAAAATGCCAGGCTTATTTTGCAAAATATAATCTTTAATGTACTGCTGTTTTTTTTTAAATCTAAATCCATTGATATTTATACTGTGATGTTTAAAGACATTTATATTTATAGAAATTTTGTTAAAAGCCATGTTCTAGTTTTTGAATTACATGACGTATGAATGTTAGGCAAGATAAAGATGGCGGCGCCCATGATTTAAACAATAGAGTAGATTTACCTATATTATTGCTAAAACTATTAAACCAGGTAGAAAAGAGACTAGACTAACGATTTTGTAAACTCGCTGTTTTAATGAGTGTACTTTGTACCGAAGTAATGTTGGAAATAGATAATTGCGCTCACATTTACCACGAGGATATTGGAAAAGGATTTAAGGTGAACTGTTGATGAATAGAGTGTTTAGAAAATGTGTTTTATAATAGATATAAATTTAGTATATATAACAATGAATGGCGTATACACACACTGGCATATGAACGTAATTCATACGTTTACATAAATAAGAACTGCATTTATGTTGTACGAAATCTGCAAGCAACGGTCCCTTAATGCCTATATATACATACTAAAATGAACACAGATTTATATATACATATGTTTTGTTTTATCACAAAAAAGTATATTATATACTAGATAAACAATGTAAAAACTTATGAGTGTTGTTTGTACACAAGCAGTTTTATAAGACACACAAAACGCGTTTACACACACTAACATAGTTGTGTAACTTTTATGTTTACACAAAAGAAAAACTGTATATACATTATGAAAAAGTAATACATATATTGTGTTATATATATGAAAAAATGACTTTGTAAATATGCTAATATACCGTTCACATAGACTACCTATGTGGTCAGTATATATGCAGACATTATACTTCAATAATGAAGATACAAATATATATGTATGTACATAGGTACTATTTAAAAATAATTATATTTGAAATAAATTTATACACAATTCCTTAGGCCATAAACACGGTCCTTTAAGGGGTTGAGTAGTTTCATAGTACATAGGTTTTTAAAGGGCGTCATTTAATTAATTAATCGGGCTCAAATCTATTTCAAGTCTACCATCATCTGAGGAATCTGTATCTGGGTCTAGGGCACCAAACTTATTTTGGGGCATAGGGTAGAAGACCTGTGACACTTTTACACTGCGTCCTCTTTTCGATCCCCTCACCTCTTCTGAATTTTAAATTTCCGTGTCTTCTGATATTTCTTTTCCTTGTCATCTTTGGTCTTTTTTCTACTCTTTACTGTCTTGAATCCTTTCTCTTCTTCCTGCGGCTGTGACTCGACTTCTATTATCTCTGACGCCACTTGTTTCTTAGCAGGGACAGAGGTAGAGGAAGGGGCAGTGGAAGGGACCTTTCTTACTTCTGGCTCTATTTCTGCGGTACTTTGGAGTTCTGAAACACTTGTTTTAGACTTTTCTGTTTGCTTTTCCTTAAAAATGGCATTGATATTGTGAGGACATGTGTTTCTGACATGCTCCACCTCTTGACAATATAGGCACAAGGGCTGTCGCCCTCGCATAGTAATGAGGGCCCTTGTGCCACATCCAAATGAAATAATGTGGGGAATCGACTCTTGTTGGTTCTTATTGCATTCTACTGTAACCACTCTAACTCCTGAGCGTGTCTGAAAATCGCCTACTTCCATGTACCATGTTCAATAGAAACTACTTTTCCATGATCTTTAAGGTTCATGTAAAGTGTAAAAAGGCGTATTCTTCACATAGGAATACTTCAATAAATATAATACCAATAAATTCAATTTATATGTCAATAGGCTTGTAAATACTCGTAGAACAGATCAGTAAATGCTAATAAAAAAATATGATGCAAAATGTTACTTTTGAAGAAATATACAGCGCATGCATGAAATTATCAAAATAACAAATGGAGTTAAATGCAACAGATTCCTTTGGTCAAAATATTGAATACACTTAATGTTAGGTACTAGAAATGAAAAGTCAACACAACACACACCAACAATTCCAAAATATGCACACGAAAAACATCAAAAACTGTCAAAAGTTAGCACAAAAATTGGGAACTACTTTAAGTATGGTGAACTTTCCAGTAAACCTTTATTTTCAAATTTACTAATTTACTCGCAATACAGTACTCATTATAGTCACAAAATGACACAATTACAAAAAAATAAACTATATAAACAAAAGGCAAACACTTTTATTGTGCATTTTAAATATATAGGACTCGAAAAGACGACGTTTTGGCTACCTTAAAACAAATTACAATATGTTTATGCCACAGCTCGAAAACCATACACGTTCGTCAAACATGTGAGGCATAAAATATCCGGTTTCAAGGAAGTCGACATAACATTGTTTTAATTAACGATCTAGGCATAATATTTGTGGGATCGGAAAAAGAATTATACACATGTTTGGCACATGTACATATTAAACCAAGTGAACACTTACCTTTCTATAAAATATTCTGGACGACAGATGAAATAATAACGGGAGGAGACTCAAATTATCAAGATTCTATTGAATTAGTGAATTTCACGTAAGCGTCATTGTTATGGAGATAATAGGAAAATGATATATTTTCATGAAATATATTTTATAACATCATAACTCCTCTTGATCGCATGCTATGCAAATAGAAACTTAGACTTTTTCCAAAACCTATAAATAGCAACTCATGGGATAAACATGTTCATTTTGAAATACGCATAGTGTCGTTGAGGGGCTTTATTGACGCATTTCAGTGGTAGTAGTACCTTTAATATACAGTAACTGGCCTATACTGTTGGTGGTTTTTTTTTTGGGTTCATGTGTGTTCAATTTTTATTAATTTGAGAATTTGCCATACATTGGAATATTTTTGCTAATTATGACATTATTACTAAGATTTGTGATTGTTTTTTTTTTAATGTATACATATATGGAAATAATATGTAATTATTTAAACCATATGTAAATTTCATTTATTTATTTTGGGTATTACTGATCATTTTTATATTTTTCAATTTCTTCAATGTGGGGTCATTGTGGCACTTAACATGAACCTTAAAAATATGTGCAATAGTTTCATCTGTTGCAAATGCTGGTAACCAGTGCACTCTGCACTGTACCAGTTGTTTGCCATATTTAATGGATCTGTATTTTACTCCCAAGTGTGAAACTGACGCCTTAATCTGAATTTTTGACAATAGTTAAATGCACTTATCTTTAGTGGCGAATGTTACATCATATTGGGACGACCCAGGTGGTCCGGAGGCCATACATTCCACGTCTCTGTCCGAAATCCCGTTCTTCATTAGAATATTGTCTACTCCAACAATGCTGCATCCAGGTTGCCCTTGAACTTGCACAGTCCTCTCCACCGCATCATCCACTAACGACTCTCCAGCCAATGCAGGCAAATGCAATACTGTCATCATACATGTATATATCGTGTGTCACGACAAAAACCCAGAACAAAGCACTACAGACGCGAAAGATTTATTCGTGACTGTAGTGAAACCATTATAAATAAAGCTATCATTGGTTGAAATAATGGACCAGTGTTGTTTGTACTGAAGGATATTGTGTTTTGCTAAAGTCGAGCTTATTCAGGGTGTGTTTTCGAGACATATAACCGCTGTCAAATTCGCTGTTACCAGAGCATAGCTTGTTTCCTTTATATGTATATAAAAACACGTTTTTTAGATCTGTTTTTCCAAACCTTAAACAATACAAAATAGCTTTTATATTTGTTTTCATAATTTTGTAGTGATCTAATGTCCGTAATAGATTGGACAGTGGGATTGCAACTGACCATTCCTAATTGGCCACATGGTATGTTTAACATTTGATAGCAAAATAAAACATTTCCCTCTGAAACTAAATGGCTCAGATCTTTGGTATTTGATATGATTCCATATTAAGTGGTATTCTATAAAAATTACAAAAAAGTATTATATGTGAACAATTTACACTGCCTTGTTGGTAACTGGTTACCTTTATTGTTCATAAAACTTATCTCTCAGCTTAGATCGCTCTTGTTTCACAATCTTCATCCAGGGGCGGTATTCTGAAACTTTCTTAGACAAAATATTTACTAAGAATTTACGTGTTTTTCTATAACTGTAATATTTTCTTAGTTTTTGTCTAAGAAACGTTCAAATATCTTAGAATGTTCTAAGAGTTGCCGAATTTTACTAAAAAAGTTAGAAACCTCAACACCTGTCTTAAACTTATAGAATTTTCTTAGAGAAAGTTTTATCGGAGATTTTGTGTAGATCAATAAAAAAAATCTCGAATTTCACGTCGAACCATCACAGGTAAGTTAAATTTTAACATTGTTAAATAATGTGTACGTTTTAAATGTGTGAAAGGCAACTAATATGTTAATTACGTAACATAAATACCTATCTTCGTAAGTTTACCCCCGCAATTTAAATGTTGTTACACAAATTATTAAATATATTTTGAGAGTATTTATCATCCATAAATTTAATAGTATTCCGAAACATTCACTGTTATATAAAATACGACACTGTTGAGTGACGAAACCACCGTAGATACAGTAACAAATGAAGTAATTAGCAACCCAATGTATCGCACTATCATGTGTTCATTTTTTTTCCCTAAATGTAAACGCTTATGTTAATTGACATTTTATTATTACAAAATGTTACTAATATTATTATTTGTGGATTTTTATTACACAAAATGATACGCATTCTGATGAAACTAGGCATGATGCATATGCATAAAGTGTCCTCCCAGAATAGCCTGTGAAGTCCGCACATGCAAATCAGGGGTGACACTTTCCGCTTTAATGGTATTTACGTTTAAAGGCAGTCTCTTTTTACTGAAAGTCTTTTTTAAGCGGAAAGTGTCATCACTGATTATTTAATATATGCTTCTGATATTGACACACATAGTTCCAATGGCAAAAAAATGGATATTCAAGACACACAAACTACCACATCTGTTTAATTTTAGGTGGTATTCAATGGTCAAGACATACTTATAGACTTAGTTGCGCGGTGGCCAGGGTCAACCCATGACAGCCGGATTCTGAGGGGTTTTCCAATTGTTTTGAAAGTGGACATGTAGCTTGCAAGCACAAATATCTGCTTGGGAATTAGGGTTAGAATGGGGTTAACTTAAATTGTGTTTGTTTTATTATTATATCATTCACATATTGAAAGGCATTGTCAAAAACTACTTGACTGCAATTGAGTGTTTATATACACCAAACATATGATGATATTATGTATTTATCTGTTTTGTTTTTGTTGTCTTTCATTAATTTTTTAATACCTGCTGCCATAATCCGCTGCTTCACTTTGCCCTGCAACCATTTCCATGTACTGTGTATGGGAAGGTATTGCTATGAAAATAGTTGGTTTCAAAAGGCGTATATTTTAGCTAACAAATGTAGCAAATAATGCAAATAAATTGGTGTTACGGTTTCAATAGTTTTGTATTATTATAATTATAATTCAAAAAGAAATGTATGATGAGATTAGCATGCATTTTTAACAGTTGCGTTTATACAGACACTCAATGAGAGAATGGGAACAAGCATATTTTCACATCAAACTATACCTTCCATTACTCTAACAAGGTCATGTTTTTTAAGATCTTTTAGCTTTGTTCTTGATGAATAGCTTTTATGAGTAAACATACAGCTCAATAGCTGGGAGTTTGATTATTGCAACTTCTTTTAGCCAGGACGAAATATTTTACACAGTGATGATTAATGGCACGTGGAATATTTATCTTTTACGAATAACGGTTTTTTGTCAAAAAATGTACAGAAACAACTGTATGTTCAATGGTGAAATTGCAAAATCTGCTAGACACAAAACAACATTCACTTTAATTTGATTACCTTCAGTGAATCTGTGTCTCATCGGATCAGTGTTACTCGATCCATGCAAAAACGCAACACCACCGTCTTTCCCCATTAAATTGCATGAAATTATGCTGTCTTCTAGCGAAAATATCTGTTCCCTCTCCTTTTTTGACCCACTGTACTTGTCAACTTGTCGAATGTTTACATTCCGTGTGAAATGTTCAATTTTTAGAAACGGAAATTCCAATTCTTGACGAAGGTGAATGGTAACAAAATGACATTATCATGAAATTAATATAGTAGCACATTATTCCAAACATACCATTATGCAACCAACCGTTTTCTTTTCACGATTGAAGTTTGTTTAGACACGTAACATTGTAACAATCCTTCCACATTCGCGCGAAATTCGAGGCACATTTTAACTGTTACTCTACTCTGAACGTTAAAGCGATTTCATTATTATCGGCGTCAATGCGATGAAGATGGAATTACGTCCTAAATTAAATTAAAATAATGTATTTGAAGCCTTAAAACACATTACAATCACGTATTTGAATGACACACTTTGTTCATCGAGGTTGACATATTGTTTTGCTTCGCAGTAGTAAACGCGCATGCGCACAACTGCAAAAAGCGCTTTTTCTGTCGATAATACACATTTTTTACGAACGTAAATAGTTTTATTTTCTAAGAACGTTTTTTCTCTAAGAATGGTCTTAGACAAATTCTAAGACGAAAATCATAGAAAAAAAAACTTTCTTAGTGAAAAAAATTAAAAATAAGAAAATTCTATTCAAAATATCTAATAAAGTTTCAGAATACCGCCAAAGGTGATCATTCGGGGCCACCATAGTTATTTGTAAACTGTTTTAATATCCCACTTCTTCATACTTCTGTTTTAAATGTATATCATTGCTATGGTGGCTGATTTCTTCCCTATTAGTCTAGCTTGTTGGCGGGCGACAAATATACCCGATAGAGCACCGATACGGCAATTATTTGAACTTCTGACTGATCTGTTATGGCGTGTAGCCGCGTTGGCGACATTTGATGTTTTTACCACCAATACACGACAATGCTACCCAAAAGAGCGCCAAAGAAAGAGCAAAACACAATAGTAAGTTGTGGACCTTTAAGTCAATCTGACTTAACGTTTTTTGGGCAAACGCGCCATACATATATGACAGAAATCAGCCTATATACATTTCTGAATTCCCTCTTAAATGTATTTTGTTGCTTTGAATCAGTGTGTCAGTAAAAATATCCCTGTTTGCTTACTATTGATGCCTCATGTTCTGTTGTACTCATGTTATTCTACAAACATACTCCATGTGACAAAGTAAACAAGGTTAACAAATACAAAGATTGTTGCAAATGATTTTATTGTTGACAAATGTTCCAAAGAAATTCAAAAAGGTTAATTCTTGAATGGGGCGGAAATATCAAGGAAAGTACTTCACAATTACTCTTAAGGTCCTAAGTTTGAGTTACCTCCCACTAATTACTATTTACTTGGAGTTATTTTCTCTTTAGATCAATAAAAACTATTTTAACTCATTTGTATCTTATACATAACGATATCTTAATCGTTTAATTCAGAACTAATTTTATCATATAATTCTAACACCTAAGAGGTAATTAGTTACTCAACTATTCGCAAAACTATGTGTTAGTTAATAACCAATAACAAAGTTAACCTGTTCACACGAACTCTGATATTTTTGTACCATGTTTAGACATATCAATTAACTTTTTTATGTGACAGGTGTCGGTTCCGAAGCTAAATTCACGTGGATCTAATGACAAAATATCAGTAAATATTCCAATGCACTTAATCAACATTTCAGAATGGACTTAATTTTAATATATCTTAAAGTTTAAGCAAATACCCTATACATTTCAAGGTTTCAACACATGCTTGTGAACGCGTAATGCGGCAAATCAAACACAGTTGAAATGTATCTACAATTGCAAGAGAAACCGAAAAGACGGACAGAGGCGCTGGTGGACATAATGGGAAACAGACAGGAATGCTTTGTCAATCTACGTTAATGTCTGTTTCTATTTCTATGTATATACACATCGTCGAGCAACGGTGCACGATAACACGGGGCTTTATTATTGTGCGTAATGTGTCGTCCCATATTAGCCTGTGGGGACCACAAAGACGGGTTCGACATTTCCGCTTTCATTTCATTTTTTGTTTAAAAGAAGCAAGATTTAGCGCAGTTTCGTGCAAATGCATTCATGTGAACGTTTGCATTTGGAGTGGCGTTCGTCCGGGAAATCGTGCGTGCGTCCGAGAGTTACTTGCGTATTGGTGTCAGGCATACAGCTTAGGCATGCGAGTTTTAAAACACTTTTGCAACACATCAATTCCCGCGGTTTGTATTCTTAAACGTACTAAATATAATTTGCGTAGTTTATACCGACACCATCAAACAGGGCCATATCTATGCTGGTTATCGAGCTTTGATTTACTTTGCGACACTGTTCGCGACTTCAAGATGGCTGAACGAATCTAGAGATTAATCAACAAAGACTATAATCAAATAGACAGACTGGTCCAATGAATTTTCTATTGATTTTTTTTCCGCAAAGCTTATTAACACCAACAAGAGTCGCTTGTCGATGCACACATCTATAGCCACAGAAAGTTGGATTGTTACGTGTATATACATGAACGTGCAAACATGGCAAAGGCACATCGCAAAAAAACGCTTAGCCACAATAAAACTCACAACATACGCGACTCAGCATGCATATTAAATTGCAGTGTTTTCCATAATACAGTCTAAGAAAAGTTGTTAAATATTTAACATGCTGCATGTCGCCGAGGTAATAGCTCTGATTTATGAGCGCCTTGCTGACGCAGATCAAGACGTTTCTTTAGATTTCAAACAATTAACATGTACAAGTGTCGTCATCGGTGTGAGCGCATTCCATTGTTAGCATATTGCGAGGTGTCGATTGATTAAGTTTTTTAACACGAACTATCAAATAACATATTGCGGATATTTTTTCTGTCCTTGCTAACAACAGCGCTTGACGATATGGCTTATCTTAATCAAGGTACTGGAGAACTCAGTGAGAACAAAGCATACACAATACCAATACCGAACGCACGCCTGCAAAAACTATACCACTAAACTATATGGGAAATTCTTTACACGACTGTGGCGCTTTAACAATGTCACACCATTCTTAACAAATGTATTACTACTGCTAACTTATCAACGCCCGCGGATTCTTTTTGGGGAACCACTTTTATATAAAAAAAATTATACAAAAAATTCTACCGAGCGTTTGCAAAAACGAGACCGGAATGAGTTCCGTTCATATTTATTTAAAAGGACGCAATGTTTTTTAAATATAATTTCTTATACGCCGTCGGCATGACCCTTTAAGATAAATGCTGTAAGATTTGAAGCAAAGCTGTTTCAATATTACGATCAGTAATCGCATATATTATTTTATTGTATAATCTAATTCAAAGGTATCAACCAGTGTTAATGCATTGCTAAAAATCGTAATTATGTGACACGTAGAAGAAGGACAACTTTGCATTGCGCACGCTTCTCGTATTGCCCTTCCCTGCATACGATCATTACGACAGGTGGCACTCAAATAAAGAATTTTCAACCACAGAATCAACATATAAATTATTTTCAAATGCCACTTCAACATATCTGCGAAAAACTTTGCAGAATTTAAAAAAAGTAATCGAGTCTACAAAATATGGCTGGTTTTCTATTTAAGTGTCATTTGTAACGTGTTTGCTCCGGATGAGATGCTCGTCATATGTCAATTAAGTTACATGAATTTATAATAATGTTTATTGTGTTTCTTCATTTTGTATGTGTGTCTTGTTTACCGTTTTTCTTATCTAGTTGTGGATTTAGGATTGTATTAAAGTCTCCTCCTATTATATATTTGTTATCAAAATTATGAAGAAGATGCATTTCAAGTTCTCCAAAAAAAACTTTATCATTATTTGGCCATTAACATTTATTAAGGTTAATTCTTGGCTATTTATATTAATATCTATTGTACATAGTCTGCCTGGTATTTATTCTTTAAAAACACCTATGTTTACATTATCCCTATTTTTTATTAAAATACCCAAGCCCTCACTATTTGACTTTAGACTCTTTTTTTTTCAAATAGCTTTTCTATTTTATTGTATAATGGATCTTGCCTATTAAGATGAGAAAGTTGTGTTAAAAACAAGTTTAAAAAACATAAATAATATGTATGAAACTAAATAGTGCATGGTCGGTAGTTGCTGTATAAATGAAATATTAAAAAATAATGGAGATAATAAGAACATGAATGTAAATATTAAACTACCGACCATGCACAGGGGAAGACGATATAAGAAACTCACAATAAATTTAAATATTGTATAGTCTTTTTTTAGTTAAACGTCATGGTCGCTATTTTAATCCCATGAAAATGCAACAATCTATGACAAGTTGCCAACTTATGTTGTTCGGGTCCTTCTCACTTTCACTGTACATGTATGCAACTAATTCTCTTTCGCAAGGTAGTTTGCTTGTTAAAAAATCAAGACGTATATGAACAGCTCCATTTTTTTTCTATTTATTTCCATGGCCTTTTGCTTGATTTATTTACACTAATATTTGAATAATATATGATTAACCAAAAAAGGTATTTATAAGCTCATTTAAATGCATTTTAATTCTGCATAAAGCCATACTTATAAGGGTGGGATGAATCAAAAATAAAATGTGTGCATTGGTTTACTACTAAAAGTAATTGATAACAATTATTTATGTGCAAGTAAAACGTGGCGATGATATCTTCTCGAATGCTTATTTTATTATTATTGAAAATGCATTAAACATGTACATAAATCATCCATTTGTATGAGTAGACAGTTCTTAAATATTGGCCACACTTTAATATCGATTGTATTGTCATGAAAAATAGCTCACATAAAATAAGCTTTTATAATGCATATCGATAATATTGTCCTGAAAAATACATTTTTAACAGTTTTGAAGAAGCGCAATTAATTTCAAATAATACATTATCCGCCTTTATATTCTCATGTTGCCGTGTGAGTCTTCTTTACAAGACCACGGTCTGCTAACATCGTTTGATGTGTTTATGTTACTTGCAATAGTTATCAAATAATAATCTTACGAATCAATCAATGCATTGAGGGTCAAATAATCGGTAAGTTCATTTACAATTAATGTGGAACTCTACGGGAATGGCTAGTACACAACTATTCGCCTTTATTGTACATTCCGTAAATTACAAAGTTTAAATGAGCTCTTTATTGTTTTTAATACATTGCACGATTGTTCACTTTCTCTGTATTGTAATTTTCAATGTATGTGTATATTGTGTTGTATATATAATTGTTTCTTTTCTAACTCAGTCAACTGAAACGTCTGATACCCAATTTGATGTCATTTCCTCAGTCTCCGAAAGTGAATGAATAAAACAATGTTCTTAAAAAAAAACTACATATAATGTCTTCCTCGTATTGCTTAAATATACATCAGCCCTGAGTTTAAGAGGATAGTTCATATCGAGGCACTAAAATGTTAAGGATACTCTGAGGTATTATGAACATTCTATTTCAAATATATAGTTAAATAATTTTTCAATGAGTACATTTTTTGTTTTTATATTCGCAAAAAAGTTTAATTCGATAAGAATGTATGGATTAAAAAAACATGGCCGTTGAATATGATCCAATATCTAGTGTTAATATTAATATAAATAAATCAATATATATGCGTTCATAGTAAATATATCCCGTGTTCGTTAAGTTTACTAACTTGCTTTTTATTTTGGAGCTAAATATAATATTAACTATATAATCATTTATATATTTTTATATTATATATATAACATTTATTATTAATACATTATATTAATAATATGTAGGTTATGTATATATAACATATAACATATAAATATATATAAATATATACTATATTATAATATATATATATATAGTGTTGATGACTGTGACACGAAAGAAAACACAATGAACATTTTTATCCGACCGAATGGTCCTGCAAAGAAGAATAGCAGTGCTAACTAAAAGTATAATATACATCTTTACTGTACAGTATTAAAATAACATACAATGCAATATAAAAAGCATAAAATAAAGGAATATGGTGTAACCAGTATTTCACTTTATCAATTGAAGCAACGAAGGGTTTTAGGCTCCCCCATCGTGGCTATTAAGGGACTCTATTACCTCGAGATGTCAAGTGTGATGACAACGTTGACGACACGTAGGTCTCTCTTACAAGTCTTCTTACACGTCTACTGCTTAAAAAGCCTAGAGCAATAAATAGCCCTTGCAACGAATTGAACGCAATAAAAAGATACCAAAGAACTACAGAGTCGATGAACGATGCAACACAACCCAGTACCCAAGTGAGTCCCATGATGATTGACAATTTTAAATACACAATAAAGGTACACGTGTTTCTTCCTGCGGCAGCCCTTGATTTGAACCTTGCGGATGCGATATTAATAGTCGTTACAATGAATGATACAATGTCAAACGCTTTCATGATTGCAAGCGGACCCAAAAAGAACACCAGCAGCGCATACCGAGAAGTAATCCAGCATACGCCTTTTCCGTACGTCGGTCTTAGCTGAGAATCGGCGTCGACTAGATTAGAAAATTCTACAATTGATGCTGAGCATACTATTACTCCGGGCGTTATCAATTCATAACATGAACATTTGATGTATTGCTTTACCAATACACCCTTTGGTTCTTGGCTGACATTTGCCCTTGCGAAGGTGGTCCATAGATTGAACGAGATTGTGTTCATCCAACAGAACGAGGACAAGAAAAAGTAATGCATTGCTATTGAAACTAGCCGCACCACACGCGGAATGCAGGCAGCGCCGACGATATCAGAAAAATTATCTGCCCATTCATCAGAGTGATCATCAGGCTTAGTAACAACTTTCCTGCCATATTCCGAAGCTTTCCAATAACACAGTACACAACCGTTGTTATAAAAAGCGACAGTATGGAGATACTCAAACATACCAGTGTAACGTAGCTCTCTACTGTATTATAGATGCTTGGAAACTTTAAATTTAAAGCGGTGATTACATTTTTACATATATACACGCTTGAACCATTTGCAATATATTTGCCCTCTTCCAATAACGTTTCTGTATCTTTGACAAACAACGAAGTGTTATTTACAAACACGTATTCATCCAAGTTAAGTTTAATCCATGTACACTTTTCAGTTTTAACGACAGGGGACGAATCCCGCAAGTCCACGCATTGGCCGTTATCCCACACTGTGAATTTAGGGCACAGGGTTTTCCTGCATAAGCCGCGAGAGGAGTCATAGAGTTCGTCATCCCCCAGTAGGGATCAGGTTCAGATCAGTGATGTTTGGCTGATTCCAGCTCCTGTCTAAATTGCTCTTTTTAATTAGAAATAGTGATAGTAAATAATAATGTTTGGTGCTAAACAATAGGTTAATATATATGGAACATATGGGATAAATTAGTTACTTCCAATAGTGGATATAAATAGCGATATTTAGTGAACATTTGTATTTGTATGTGGTAAAAACCTGGATTATTGAGTACATTGAGACGATCCCTGGACATTTGGGACTATTATTGGACATGCAAAATAACTGTACTTCTGATGAACAAGTGTGAATATTTCTTTAAACCACTGGCTGCACATACTAATTGATTGGATTAAACACTACAACATCTACAATACAGATTCAAGATAACGCCGTAATACCATAATGAGTGCTAACAGTAAACCAGATCAACCTCAATTAAATTTTAAAGGACAAAAGCCTCCAACTAAGCCAGCCACAAAGAAACAGCGTTCTGACTCCAACAATACCAGCATGGAAGAACTGACAAATATTCACTCCCAACTTGAAGTCATGACAGACAGTATAACTATTTGAGGGAAGATCTCAAAAGCATGATTAAGAAGGATGAAATAGAAGAATTGATTAAAAACACAGTTACCACAATAATGGGAAAAATTGAAGAGACTATGATCAAACGCATTGAAACTGAAGTGAAAAATATTTCAAATTCATTAAAGGAACAAATTGCGAGCCTGGAATTTGAAAATGAACAATTAAAACAAAAAGTCGATGACCTCAAGAGCAGCAGCACGAAAGCAATAAGTGAGCTGCAAACACAAATCGAAAAAAACTATGACACAAGTAGAGATGCACTGAAACTAGCCAATTATAACGAACAATACTCCAGAAAAAATAATGTGAAAATAATGAACATCAAAGAAACATCCCAAGAATCAGAAACCAATCTTATTCAAACCGTATCGAACATACTGAGGACAGCAGCAGATGTCGAGCTTAAGCCCGAGGATATACTGGCGATTCATCGCATTCCAACCAAGAAGGGCAGCATTCGCCCAATACTACTCAAACTAAAGAACAATAACGCAAAATCATCAATTATGAGAAAAAGAACACCAATGAAGAACAAAGGATTTAAGCTAGTGGACGATGTTACAAAACGTAATCAAGGCCTGATCACTAGACTACTTCTGCACCCGGACATTAAGAGTGCCTGGTTCTTCAACGGGGCAGTCTTTGCACAAACCAACTCTGAAGAACGCATAAAGTTCGACATTTTTGACAATATAGACAATACAATAAAGGAGTTCCGAAACCGAAACAGGCAGTCCACGAAGGGAGCCAGCGCTTAAAGTGGTGACAATTAAGGATACACATCAGACTATGGAATTTTAGTTTGTGCTCTTTCAAACCGGTATGTACACCACTTCTCATTGTGCACTATGTATTGTCTATTGCAGAGTAATAAAATTTAAACTGTTTTTTATCGCAAAGCTTTGTCTGTCATTTTGATATATACTAAAACAATCTATTATCATCGTGCACATTTTTAATGTATCTTTTCCTCTGCATACTCTTTGTAGAACGCTTTAACAATGCTAAGTAGTTGTAATGAACTTACCTGTTACATAATTTGCTGATTTATAAATCAAAGTTTACTATATTACTTATAATATGATTAACCTTTCTGCTATACACTGTAATATTAATATTAAGGTCATTATCATTGTCTCTTTTTTGTTTTGTAAATGTCGCATCAACAACTCAATTATTCATCTAGTTTTTAACATCTATATACTTATATACCATTAATAAAGAAATAATCAATGTTTCCTTTTTGTTTTGAAAATATCGCATCAACAATTCAATCAAACATCTAGTTTTTTTAACATCTATATATGTTGAAACTTATATACCATAAAATATAATTGCGCACACACATGAGCAAACGCCTACGCATGAGAGACCACGTACGCACGTACCCACGCATACTCAAACATAAACATATACGCATATACGCACATACAAAAACAGACTTTATATGTATACTCAAAATACAAAGGAGCACTTGCCTTACTTTTGAAAAGATAACTGCAGAATACATTTTGTTTGTTCTATCAAAATATCAAAAAAATAAACCATTCCCATTAAAAAAATTATTATTCTAATCTTTCTAACATTTGTTATGATGTGACTCATAATATTGTTTAGTTTTTCGCTTTCTCATGGAACACGGGGATGTTATTAGTAAATGTACTCTATATACATATACTACTTTCCATTAAATAACGGTCGCTCTTTCTATCAAAACACAATGGATCAGTTGATTTGCTCAAGTTTTTCATGGTTTTCATGAATAACTGTATTCTACCGAGTAAGATTGATGGGGCATGTCATACTTGAGGATATACATATGGCTGTTTTCCTTTATTTCCTTAATATTGCTACCTATATTAATAATATAGATAGACATAGTGTAGATAATTAAATGATCAGTGTTGTTTATTATTAAATAGCTAACGCAATAATGTTTTATTGAAATCTTACACGTTTAAAGTTGTATCTTTAGACACCAACTGGATAGTATAGTCTGTATCTATTAGTTAAATCCAACTGTGTGTAATTATATTCTGTTTCAACAAATCTCCTCCATTGTATACACTGGTTTATTTGTGCTTTTTGTTTGATTCGAATTTGATTATGTTTGTACTACTATTTGTCTCTTTGTTATTAATACAATTGTTAACACTGCTACTTTACTTTTTGTTGTGTTTGTTAATTAAATAAAAATGTGCTACACTGTTCTATTTTTGCTATAGTAGTTGAGCAACCAAATATTCTTGTCTTATATTTAGGGCAATTTATCTTGCACTTGGACCTATTTTTGTTCAGTGTGTTCTAATTAAATTGAATATTTTTATTTTTATTTTATTATCTCTTTTTACTTCTTCAAGTCTATGGAATATTTATCTTTTTGTATTCTTAATTTTTGTTTTCTTTTTTTGTTTGTATGTATGGACATCTTATGTCCTATAAGAGAAACCAACTGGACACATTTTAAAATAAAAATTTACTGGACAAGCACATACAAATTACGATTCACACCACCCTCCACCTACTTAAATGATTAAATTATGTACTTTAAATGTAAAAGGATTAAACAATAAAGACAAACGCATAAAAATCTTCAAATGGTTAGACGAAAAAAAATATAGTATATGCCTTTTACAAGAATGTCATTTGACACCTACTTTAGCACAAACCTTAAAAGATGAATGGGACGGAGAAATCTATCTCAGTGGAGAACATACTAATAAACAAGGCATTGCCTTTCTGATAAAAAATAATATAGGTGTCACAGTTGATAACTTTAAGGAAATAATAATTGGCAGACAAGCAAGTATAGATATCAAAATACACGAAACACAAATAACATTAATCAACGTCTACGGCCCTAACATAGACGATTCCACATTTTACGAAACATTACAATCCTTTATAATAAATAACCAAGATAAAAACATTATAATCGGTGGTGATTTCAATACGGTCCTGAACCCATTAATAGATAAAAAGAATGGAAACCTTTATACTCATACTAAAAATAGAAACATTTTAAACAACATAATTGAAATTACAATATGATAGATATCTGGCGTACAGTATACCCAAACGAGAGCAAATTCACCTGGCATTCAAACACAAAACCAACAATATTTTGTAGATTATACTATTTTTTAATATCTGAATCTCTTTGCAACATTATTGACACATGTAAAATAAAACCAGGATTTATGACTGACCACTCTCTAGTTGAACTTAAACTGCACAATATACAACCTGAAAGAGGCTCAGGATACTTTAAAATTAACAACAGCATCTTCTTAGATACACAATATCAAACACAAATAAAACAGGAAATATTAAATACAGTTCAAAATAATAAAGATGCAAACCCAAACACCTTATGGGAAGTAATTAAAGGAAATATACGTAACACAACAATTAGATACATATCATTTAAACAAAAAGAAACACACAAACTTGAAACTGAAACCATCAAAACCATTGAAACACTTGAAAAACAATTGCATCAAACAAATACAAATGACACCACCGACATTGAAAATGAAATAACATTAAAAAAACAAATACTAGATGGAATCTATCATACACATCTCAATGGAATAATACTAAGAGCGCGGGCACAGCATGTTGAACACAATGAAAAGAATACAAAATATTTCGCAAACATTGAAAAACGTAGAAGTGAACAAAAAACTGTACACAAATTAGTAGTCAATGGCAAAGATATAACAAACAGAACTCAAATACTAGAAGAACAACGTTTGTTTTTCGAAACCCTCTATAAACGAAAAAATGTTGAAAATAACACTCTTTTTAAAAATACACATCATGCTTTAAACCAGGAAGAAAAAGAACTGTGCGACGGATTGCTTAATGAATATGAATGTTGATTAGCCCTAAAAGAAATGCAAAATAGCAAAAGCCCAGGATCTGATGGCATCACAATCGAATTTTATAAAATATTCTGGAATGATATAAAAACACATCTAATTAATTCACTTAACTATTCATTTAACAACGAAAACTTAACTACGCTACAAAAACAAGGTATTATTTCACTTATCCCAAAACCTGGAAAAAACTTAGAATCCTTATCAAACTGGCGCCCGATTAGTTTACTTAACAATGATTACAAAATTGCAACTAAAAGTATAGCAAACAGAATAAAAAAAATATTACCATCAATCATTTCAAAATATCAATCTGGTTTCATAAAAGGACGTTACATTGGTGAAAACGTTCGTCTTATCCAAGAATGCATAAACTATTTCAACAATTCAAATAATCCTGGTCTAATATTCTTTGCAGACTTTGAAAAGGCATTCGATTCGCTTGATCATTCATTTATGTTCTCTTGCTTAGAAAATATGAACGTTGGTGAAAGTCTCATTCAATGGGTCAAACTATTCTATACTGATATTAACAGTATAATCATCAACAATGGCTTCTTTTCAAACAGTTTTAACATCGAACGAGGGGTTCGACAAGGATGTCCACTCTCATCATCGCTTTTTATTATTTGCATAGAGTATCTATCACATCACATCCAATCAAATGAACACATACAAGGCATATCACTAGAACCTGACGAAGAAATCAAACAATCCCTATTTGCTGATGATGCAACTTATTTTTTAAATAACAATAGCGATTCTTTCCATAACCTCATAGAGTCGCTAACCATTTACGGAATGACATCGGGTCTTAAACTAAACAAAAGTAAATGTACTGTGCTACGAGTAGGTAAATTAAAACAAAGTAATGTTCAATATAAAAAAGAAATTTAATTTAATTGGACATCCGATGAAGCCACAACGTTAGGAATTACATTCACAAATAATGAAAAGGATACAGTTCTTAAAAACATAATACCTAAATTACAGAATTTTAAAAACTGCTTAAAATCATGGCATCATCGTAAACTTACACTTATCGGAAAAAACACAGTATTGAAAACGTTTGCACTTCCTAAATTAATATATGTATTAACAGTTCTCCCAAATCCACCAAGTGATGTTATTAACGATATAAAATCAGCAATATTCAATTTCATATGGGACGGTAAGCCTGATAAAATAAAAAGAACTCAGTTAATTCAATCTGTAGAAAATGGAGGTATCCAATTAACGAACATTGAATCATTCTTGAATGCAATCAAATGCAGCTGGGTTAAACGATACCTAGATAATACCAATACGAGTAAATGGAAATTATTCTACCAGAAAATCCTAAAAAAATATGGTGACTCCTTACTCTTTGAATGTAACATCAGCAATAATATCTTACATGAAATTGCAAACGAAAACATATTTCTGTCTGATGTTCTATCAGCGTGGAGTGATGTCACTCATAACTTAGAGACCCAAACCAGCAGTAAAACAATTTTATGGAACAATAAAGACATAACTTCAAACAATAAGACGTTTTTCTATAAAGACTGGTTTGAACGAAGCATTAAATATGTCGACCAATTATATGACTACAGAATTAAGGATTTCTACTCTTTTGATAATATATGCTACATATACGGAATACCTTCAAATAATTTTTTGAAGTACTACACACTTATCAAAAGCATACCCATACATATTAAATCGGAAACCAATACAAATAATACACCATGTACTCAAACAACATTTGTAGAAAACATACTTGGAAGAAAAAACAAAACAAATAAAATATTTTACACACTACAAATTAAAAACCCTACAGAAAACTCCAAAATCCAAAATAAATGGCAAGTTCTTTTTGGAGAAAATGAAATTAATTGGAAACACATATTTACCATGCCATATAAAGCAACTATTGAAAGCACACTGAGAAATTTTCAATATAAATACATCCATAGAATTATAGCTACAAATAAATATCTCTTTAAATGTAAATTATCTAACTCAAATCTGTGTGACTTCTGCAGTGAAAACATTGAAACTATAGAACATCTTTTTTGGGAGTGCAAACACATCCAGCCTATTTGGAATCAATTAATATCTTTTCTTGAACAACATCAACTTAACGTTAAACTATCTCTCTTAAATGTAAGCTTCGGAATTAACTCATTGAAATCAATAGACTGTAATAATATTGTGAATTTTATGGTTATATTAATGAAATATTTTATCTTAAACATGAAGTACAAAAAACAAGTACCAAATTTTAATTGTTTTGTCCACAGTCTTAAACTAAAAATTCAAATTGAGAAAGAAATAGCCCTCAGTAATGACACATTACACATCTTTGAACAAAAATGGAATCGGATTAAATTCTCATAATGTTTTTGTCCACGTATATACATTTCACTCTAATGTTAGTCTATCTCTCTAAAATAGTTTGTTTATTATTTTTTTTATTCTTATTTTTTCAGTCAGACAAGATCATTGTGAATATACAACAAAACACACAAGTCCAGTATCTTTTCTTTCAACTTTATACAATTCATCATATTTCATAACTATTCCTCTGTTGTTCTTTTCTTTTCTCTAAAAAAAAAATAAATATATATTAGCATATCTTGTATAACATGTCTGAACTATATTGCTTTGTACAATCACTATGTTGTATGATCATATACATGTTTACATTGTATGTAGGATATTGAATAATAAAAAAAAGAGTTCGTCATCCTCACACGCAGTTTGTAGTAATGGAAGAGTGTGATCTCTTGGGTTAAGGTCAACTAATAATCTAAATGAGTCAGGATGATATCCTGATTCATCCATATCAAAGAAACAACGTTTTTGAGTGCGAGAAACTGTGCTGCAAAACATTTCAGACCTCTGAATTCCGTTACATTCTGCACAATATTCGTTTCTATATGATTTATCAGAAGCGTCGAAAACAAGGAACTGCGATTCTTGTTCGCACAATTTGACTGTTGTACGAAATGTCTTGCTTTCAATCGAGCAGTTGAACACATAGTTATTAGCGTAACATATTCGATATGGAAATGTTCCTGGGATAAACCGAAGTTGCGAGCATTCGCGGTCTATGTTAAAATACGAATAATTAAAACACATCTGTTCGGATAGCCGATAGGTATACTCGGTGATATAATTGCATCGTGCACAGTACATATTTCTGTACGTAATGTTACCTTTGTCTGTGACGGGCGTAACTTGCAAAATATTTATGTTGTCTAAAAACAAATGACTTTCGCAACGCTCTTTTAACTCAGCATCTTTCCATTTGGAATCACATTTTCCAACCATTAAAATTCTCGCGGAATATTCATCCACATGGGTGCATATAAATTGCTGAGGCTGCAGTTTAAAGTTGCGTTCCTTGGTATATCCGTTGCAGCAGTCATCCAACGGTCCGCAAAGGTTATCGCAATAACAATTATTATCCTCGGTGTCATGATTCACAGGACAAGACCTTTGCTTAACGCAATTTTGTGAATCTATGTTCCATAGAGCTTTCCATCTGACATCCATTAATAAACTACATGAATCGTCTATTAATGTTGGATCGGTACTGTTTCCTAACACAAGTATCGTTTGTGTTATAGCTGGCACACACAATAACCATATACATGCCTTGGTTAACATAATGTTCCACTGAAACAAAAGTTAAAATACAAATTTATTTCTAGTTTTCTAACTTTGAATTGAGAACATGTGTCATTCTCTTAATATAACAATGCATTTTGGTTCAAGCGTTATGGTTTCCAGCAATAACTGTACTTTAAATTTAACATGCACACGTATTGAAAAGCTTATTTTGATTATCCTCTACAAAACATATTATTTAATATTCGGACCACTGGTATTTATAAAATAAATCAATTACGAAATAATTAAAAACCATAGTAACTGGAAATACAATAATTAGTTGTTCGTCATATTTCAGGCAAGTTTTATTGTTTGCATAGCGCTGAATTTGTGTTTTATTATCTTCAATTACCCGACGCAAAGTTTCATAAATCCTCAGTTTTCAAAATTACGTGTTTACTATAAATCATCATTATAAACACTTACATTCGACGAAATGACCAAACGAGTCAAAACAATATTTCACGTGGATGAGTACCTTGTCGTCCTTACATGATATGCAAACATACATTTTACAGTCGATAAGTAAGTCATATTTAATAAATAGTTTCATGATGCGCTACGAGAACCAAACTATATTTATAATGATTAAAAAAGTAATCTTAATATTTATATCACTTATATCATTTATATTGAATATTTAAAAGTAAATCAATCGACCTCCAAAATCATCACCAGTATATACATCCGCAAGGCGTTAACAATAATCTGTGCGAAAAAAAACAACAACAACATCAAAACATATTATCCGCCTTATCACTTAACGTTCATGAACTAAATTGAAACAAAATAAAAATGTAGTGACACACAACAAGTTTATGCACAATATTGCCCATGGCGGATGAATGTTAATTCTTGTTGATTGTACATCAACTCCCTAGTCCGACTGGTGTGCTCTATGCCGAACAGATGTCACTTGATCTGACAAATATAAATTGCACAAGGAGACACGCCTGATGATATTAAGCTTCAAATTACCGTTCATCGTCTGCGATGTTATGTATCTGCCCATTTTATGTAGATGCACACATGCATGCCATCTACATATTTGTACTGTCGACTAATTACTCTCGCTCAAATATGTAAATTGTTGCTGTTTTTGTTTTTGTATGTAAATTAAATGTCCTTAAAATATATAGTGCTTCAGATAACAAAAAGGCTAATTATGTGTGTGTTTATTAATTTCAATTATATGATGTATTTCATGCATGCCATCTAACATATGTGTGTGCGAACTTTACCGCCATGATAACATCTAATGCCTTGTATCCTTACGTACTGATATAGCGATAGTCATACTATACCTGTGGAAATCAGCCTGGAAATAACTTTATAACACACCTTTCTGTCAGATATTCATATACATAGGTTAAAGTTTCTGACGCTTCTATTGCTTGACTAACATTAATATAATGACGACAAAACCTGTAATATTTATTCTGATAACACTTACTATTTCGTTTCGCTGAGTTGTTTTGTCTGAAGGGAAATACACGCGTATTTCTTTTCTTTTATACCAATCTAACACGTTCATTCTAAATCTCGTCAATTGTGGTACCTATAATTTTTAATTTTAAAGGAATACAATGCAATATGGGCTTTCACTCTCATGTATTTTCGTATATTTTTTATAATTTTGTTAGTTCTAGTTATAGCCTTGTTATGGTTTTGTGTGATGAGTTCATGCATATATTAATGAATCATGTGCTGAGTATATTTCCCCTCTTTAATCTTGTGTACGTTAAATATTTATTTACTGCTGTTAATTATCGCTTGATAATATTTATGCATGTATTATTTATAATATTATGCAACATCGCTTATTCATATTTTAGCATTTGCCATAATTATGTATACTGGTTTATTATTGTTGTTATCATATCGCACGTACTTAACCCATTTATGCCTAGTGGACTCTCCCATCCTTCTAAATTGGATTAATTTATTTCCAAAATTAGGGATGTTTAGTATATTTATTTCTATATTTAGAATATTCCGTACAGAAATTCCTTTAAGCAAACAGCGCAGACCCTGATCTGGGTCTACGCTGTTTGCCAAGGCCTTTTTATGCTCCCCGAAAATTTTCGAGGAACATATAGTTTCCAGTTTGAAGTTCCTTACTTCCTAACTTCCTTCCTTCCGTCACACTTGTGTTACAGTTTCTCATAGCGACTTCAATATTTTACAGATCTCTTACATATTTGGCATGTAGGTACCTTGCATGGACCTCTACCTTTTGATGAGGTTTGAGGTCACTGGGGTCAAAGACATGGTCATCGAGGCTAATTATAGATAGTTCCGTCACAATTTTGTTATAGTTTCTGATAGACCTTCAATATTTTTCCGATCTCATATATTTGGCATGTAGGTACTTTTCATGGACCTCTACCTTTTGATGAGGTTTGAGGTCACTGGGGTCAAGGTCACGGAGGCTAATACTAGATTTTTCCGTCACAATTTTGTTACAGTTTCTCATAGCACCTTCCATATTTGACCGTGCTCTTACATATTTGGCATGTAGGTACCTTTCATGGACCTCAACCTTTTGATGAGGTTTGAGGTCACTGGGGTCTAGGTTAAGGTCACAGTGGATAAAAATAGATTTTTCCGTCACAATTTTGTTACAGTTTCTCATAGCGCCTTCAGTAGTGTACCGATCTCTTTCAGATTTGGCGTGTGGGTACCTTGCATGCATCTCTACCTTTTGATGAGGTCACCAAGGCTAGTAATAGATTTTTTAGGTGGTTATTAACACATAGATTGACAAAGCGCATCATCGGGGAGCATCCATCAGTTTCACTGATATCCGTAGGCTTTCTGGAAATAAAAATAAATATTAAATCTTGAGTTAATTAGCACATGAAAGGAATTTGCTCCGTGTTCGGCGCGATAATTAAACTCAACTGTCTGTTTAAACCAGTGTACGCCTCGAACAGAACTGAAGTTTTCCCTATATGGACACAAGCTGTGGAAGCAACTAATACGTCAACATTTTGATGAGCAGAAACACAAGTGAAACAATAAGCAAGATAAAAGAAATGTTACTTTCCCAATTATACCCAATACATTATTACCCAGCTTAGCATCATAATTTATAAACTCTTCGAAACCCATGTTTAAGCAACAAGATAAATACAAACCATTTCGAAACAATGTTGTGACTTTCACTTTTTCTCCGGCATGCATATTAACGAATCGTTTAAACTTTTGCATTCATAAGATTCAATTTTAACATACACGTGTACACGTGTATAGTCAGTAGTACACATTCGCACTGATTCAAAAAAAATGTGGAGGGCATGGTATCCAGGGTGCAGAATCAACGTGGTTTCTCGGGTTGTACACACGGGCTGGACAGAATGTAAACACACCGTTAAGAACTTTATTTTTGTAAATGTTTGAACACAGGCTTATTAAATAAAGTAATTAAGATGTATTTCATATCGCCATAAGCAGCATAAAAATCTGTCTTTTATGCACTTGTTGAAATTCGTAAATATAACTTTAAAACGTTATTGAAAATAAAGCACCACTAACCGTCGTGTATACATCCATTCGAATTAAAAGGGGGAACCTTACAAAGTCGAGTGATCTTGCACCGGTAACTCAGCATAGCCCAAACGTGACATCGAATGCTTGCGAGAAAAAAACATCCGGCCTGTACTGGATTGCATGCAGCCCATTTTCTTTACAACAATAGCAAAGCTCATGAAAAAGTTAATCACAGAAACCGTCGGAGGCGAAATAATCGTTATTTGCACATATCAAGATTTCGTTTTTTTTGTACCAAGGGCAATCTATGTTATTCGCTGTTTATTGAAAATTGCTCCGATAGTAGTTTCTTGAAGTACCGGAATCTACATGAATCTACACTTAAAAGCTATGTTTTGTATTTGTAATGATACTATATCATAAAATCGAACCGAACATGTCAATTATTGAAATATTCACCAATATCTTAAACAATCTCACAATATAGCTTTATTAATATTGTAATCAATGAAGATTATTTTATATAATAAATGTGAATCTATTACACTTAATTTCTTTCTTCAATGATTCCAATAGTGTCACAACAAGCTCAACACATCGAGTAGTTGTTTATAAAGCCATCAAAATGTTGTTCATAGAGCCATCCATTAAAGTGCTTCTATTCGTTAACAGCTTTCTGATAACTCATATCTAAGTGCCTATAATTGCGGTTTTAGATATTTTGGTCCACTGATGACATTGTGTGAATGATTTGATGGAATTTACATTAATAGTGCTGACGCCGGCAAGTACAACAGGGCTTAGCATATATGGTGACTTTACAAAACGTGTCACATTCGTTAAGACTACACTGAGTCGCATACGAACTGACTGTGTGCAGCAGACTTACATTCAGTAATGAAAATGTTCCAGGTAACACATGAACAGAATAAAATGTTTGCAACGAAATGTTAGGGTTGCCACGAAATGAAAGGAACGGCATTGAAAGTTTACTTACACTTATAGGCAAATGCATTTGCGGCGTCCTCAATTGTATGCAGCAATACGAAAAGCAAATATAATGCATTGCCTACGGGTGATTGACGCTTAATTTTCTTATGTTTAATATATTCCCTTGTCATTTACGTATTGATTGAGTTCGTTTAATTTCTTTATGTATTGCAAATGTAGAAGCAAAGCCTTTTTAATATATTGCGAAAAATATATTATAAAACATAAATACCATTTTCAGTTTTCAAGATATGCTACGAATAAAATTTAAATAAAGAAGTAAACAAATGGCAATACATTTATGAACCATGAAAGCAAGAGTTATTGTTATTGTATGCTGAGCATTTCCTAAATTAGATTGACCTGCATATTAGGATTCAAGCTGATACCTTTTGTAGTTTTCTATTCTTGTTACGGACATTGTTTAACTACAAACACTACCAAAATTTGTTGTAAGTACTTATATTCACAGAATATATATAAAATATACCGATGGATGAATTTTTTTATGAAAAACACATTGCATATATATATATATATATATATATATATATATATATATATATATATATATATATATATATATATATATATATATATATATATATATATATATATATATATATATATATGTATATGCAAAAAATTTATATGATAATGCGTTATTAATAACTGTAGTGGGTTGTGGTAAATAGCGAGTTCTTTATTTCATGTAAAATGTAAAATATATAATGAGTGCATGATATAAGGATGCTACAGTGAAAAATTAGCACAGGTAAATGTACAAAGAAGATTTGGTTTATTAAATGAAAAGACGTGCAACTCACCAGTTATGGAATTGCATTTAAGAGCTTTTTCACATTTTATGTTAAAAAAAGTTCCAATCTAGTTAAATACTTCTTCTTCCCTTATATATTTTGTAGTATTGTTAACATCTGAAAATATGTATAACAATTCCAATTATTAAGTATGAACAGGGTCAATATTTTGCACTGCAAAAAAAACAAGTATTGACATTTTAAATATGGTGAACAATAAGTTTGATATGGACACTTACATAGTAAAAACACGTAAGTAAACATCTTCCATAAATGGACAATGTAAACAATGTAATAAATGTATTTGGTATGCAACATCGTGTGGTTATTCTATACCAACATGTGTTAAAAATCATTCGCCTGGGCTCAAAATTGCCCTCAGCTTACTTGTTCCTTATTGAGTATACTGAGAACATTAAAAAGCCTCCATGTAACAAAAGCCCAAGAGCATACATATTTAGTATTCAGCATAATGTAGTGATCCTTTACAATGTTTGTTCATATTATGGACATTGGGTCAAAACTCACCATTGCCCAAGGGGTAACTTGTTTTATACAAAATCTAATAGCAAATTCACTTTTAAAACCTCCCCTGAAACCGCAAGGTCCAAAAGTTTGATATTGTCTATATATCATTATTAAGTGGTATTCTAAATAAATTAAAAATATACACGATATGGTAAAATAATAAGCCTCTTCATGTTGGTAATCTGTTTTCTTTATTATTAATAAAACATCATCTCACATTAAGTATTGCTCTTGTTTCGCAATGTGCATTCAGGTGCGTGATTTACGGCCACCATCCAATCTTAAACAATCTTCATATCGCCCTTAAAATATATGCCATTGCTATGTTGGAATATTTCTGGCGTGTTGGCGGGTTTGAGTAAGGTCACCAAAAGGCCAACTCCTAAAACACAAAAATAAACCTGACAGTACGACAAAGGGCGCCGATTCGACAATTTTGTTACGTTCCGGCATTAAGAATGGTTGTTCCGTTGTGTTGTACTCGACAAGCTAAAAAACGCAAAAGTATCAACCAGAACGACTCAAATCTTGCCAATAAAACTATTATGACGTGTTTCGCCCTTTTGTCGTTCTGGTGAGTAGTCGTGTTGGCACCCTTTGAACCCGCCAACTGGCCAACATAAAGAACTACAAATGTACCCAGCAGAACAACAATTAGGATGCCAATAATAATTCGGAAAGAAAAACAAATGTGTCGACCTTCGGTCGTTATTGTGTTTTGTCGTGTTAGCCAAAACGCCTGTAGATATGGCAGAAGAAAGCTAGTCTGGATTACATTCCCCTTTGTTTTCAAAGATGTTTACAATTGAAGCTAGGAACCAGACTAGAAGAAAGCCACCATTGTCTTGTCTTGGATTTTCCTCCCTTTGACATGGGAGCATTCCCCTATAGAGGATGAATTTTCCATTTGTTCAATTCACACAAAATGTTCAACTTTTTAAACTTTACTATTTAACGAGAACTAATGCGTATGTACAGTCTAGTATTTACAAATACAACGATACGCGGTCGGCCATCAAATAAGTTAACTAGGTCTATTACATAGTATCGACACGAAACGCGAGAGGACCATTATAATTATTTTCATTTATTCTGAAGGATAACATGTACCATTTGGATACCCATTATTTGCTACTAATTACATTGTTTTTGAGGTCTGTGCGTGATGAAACTTTCGCAGTAGGATTGGGACCATCTTTCTATGCCTGTCTCTTGTTCTGGTTACAATACATCGTGGTCCTTTAGCGGTGAATGGATACAGTCAAGAATCACCTGAATCAGCGTATCAAAATCGTGTGTGATGGTTGTAAATGTGTTGTCATCGCATCGAAATTGCTTTCAATCGTGTGAAGTTTTCTTCTCTGAGTTGGCTAAGTGCCGAACATCTCCCCAGTAGGTGTGCCCCTGTTTCGTCATCTACGCCACACAATTTTCAAGTTGCAGACACTTCACTCTTGTTGTAATGCATAGCATTACTTTGATGTATGAAGGTACCCGTGATAAGCCGAGCTTTAATTTCAGCACGTTGTTCTTCATGGTGCCTTGGACGAGTTGATTTCCACAAGTTGTGTGGGTTGTCAACAACTGGGTGTTGAACCTGTAAGTACTTCATAGTGGATTGAGTGGCCGATTCTTGTCTCCAAATGTTTACCCAGTAATCAGTCGAAGCCTTTTTGAACATTTTCTTCCATTTATCTTTTGTTGGCACCTCCTCCAAAAGCTCTTCAGGAGTTGGTTAGTTGTATTTTTCTAGTATTTTCCTGACGTTTGATGTGAGCGTTTTACTATCTTGATCTGCCATGAGCAGCTGTCGTCTGAGGATTTTATATTCAACAGATTCCGATAGACGTGCAATATTCATAAACAGTACCAAATAATTCCTGTCTAATAGGAGTACACTTGGTTTTCCACCGATTAGTGTGTATAAAGCTGATGTTGATGTTCGTTCTGGTAGACCTTGTATCTGTTTTAAGACTTTACTCTGATAACGCTCTAACTATAGGAGTAAGGTTCTGTACTTCAATCCCATGTAGAAATCTTGGAGTAACGTAAGTATTACAAATCTTGTGCGCAGCAATAGATGAGAACCCCCGTCTTGCATACAAACCCGGACCTAATAAGGAATAAAAAGTCCTCTGTGCAGTTCTTAACCTTTCTTCTATGTTGACAGTATTTTTTTCATATCTATCAATACCAAGATGTTTCACATTTGACACATTGGAGATTTCCTGACCGTTCAAGTTGCTTGTACAGTATCTTTATATTTGAAAGTAAGTTTTTCTGAATTTTTTCCGAGTTGACTTTGACTAAGTCACGAGATGTATTGAATTCTACGAGGTCCAGCATAGCTTACAGTTCAAATCAAATATCAAATAAATTGTTTTTTTTGAGTCGGCAAGACAATAACAAATAATATAAGCTACACAGCTTTTGAACCGACTATTCAACAAATGTAAACAGTAAAACAAGGGTAAAAAACTAGATAATATAAAGACACGTGTACATGGATATAGAAATACGAATACAACATTAAACAGTTTAAGGCATACAACACTAATTTACTTAACAAATTCCTGACTTTCCGGCTGGTATTGCACCATGAGAGGAAATGAAAGACATGGTAATATCATCACCATGGCACGCATGGGGTTAAATATATTTAAAACGGTTAATTATAAGTGTATAGATTTGCTGGACCAGCAGCAGAGTCAAATGCAAAAGGTTATTTATAATGTACCAATATGACGAATCATGTGGCGGTATTGCTAGTAGCGCAGTATTGTCTTCATACGTTGGGCTTGCCACGTTAATATTCCCAAAGGAGGCTCCAAGGCCTCGTTCCCTAACAGACTTCAAAAGATCGTTGTGATAAATTTTGTATAACGTCGTCGACATTTGTGCTCCTTGTTTTGTGCCTTGTTTCAGTCCAAATTTATTGGATAGCTGAACCTCCCATTTGACTTTAACTGTAGATTGTCGGTATAAATTTCGAAGAAGTAACCAGAATGGACCCTGTACAATAATGTGGTAGAGTTTGTTAACAAGTATTTCATGATTTAAGCGATCAAATGCTTTCAGGGCGCCCAGCGTTGCTAAGAATAGAGGCTTGTTTAATTCCCTATGGTGCTTCATAGCCTCGGAGATAGTGAAGGCTGCATTCATGAACGAGCTATTTTCTGTAAACCCTCTCTGTAACGAATGTTGAACACTATTATATATCTTGTCAAGACTGTTTTTGAGGATTATTTCTAGTATTTTAGCGAATGTATCCGATATCACGATTCTTCGGTAGTTATCTGTAAGAAATGTGTCCTTTCCTTTTTATGTATTGGGTTTAGAAAACCACATTTCATAGAGTTTGGTACATCAAGATTTTTGAAAATGTCGTTCATAATGTCAACGAGTACGGGAGTTAATTCACATTTGGCGTATCTAAAATGTGCACTGGAGATTCCATTCTCATCCGCTGCCTTTTCTATATTCAATTATTCGATTGCTTTCTGTACCTCATAGTTGTCAGTGTTTTCTAAAGTTTCTTGACCATTCTTGATTCGATTCTCTATAATATTGTTCTGTTCAAGTGCTAGTTTTACTTTGAAATTTTCCTGAAATTCTCTATCTTCCGGGGTTGCTAGTATCTGAAAGTGATCTTCCCAAGCTTCTGATAATTTCTCTGTACCATACACTTCTTTTCCATTTACTTTTAAGGTTTGGACGTTCTCATTTACAGTTTGCTTCTGTTTCTTAATTAGAGTATAAAAGAGTTTGTCATTTGAGTCAGCTGATTCCATTATATCATTAACATGCTTATATTTTGTCTAGAATATGACTGTCTTTGGTGTTGGCGCAATAACTTCTCTTCCTGTTTTAATTCTAGTCTAGTAGCACTTAATGTTCTATTTGAGCCTTTCTATTTATTTTAAATAATCTTTGAATCTTTGGAAGATTTCCCACTTTGCGGATTCTATATTCCTCGCCCTATCCCTTTCAGTCTTTTAAGTTTCATATAATTTTGTATTGTCTTTTTCGCAGCTGTGTGTAGAGGGCCTATGACATATTTCACTTTGTCTCTAACCTAAGTTGTAGAACTCATTTGTTTTACGCTTTACCTCTTTCCTGTACATACTGCGTCCCATTTCTCCCATTTTGTTTTTGCAGTATATTGGCTCTTCTTAATTTGTATAAGATTTCATGTAATATTTGCTTTCAATGCCATAGTAATTAATGTATAATCAGAACAGTTAAAGCAATTCATTTCGTGAACATAGCTTTTTTTAATATGTAAGTCATTTATGTCTTGGACAAAGAAAAAGTCAATTTTTGAAGTGACTTTCCCATTGTGTGAAGGAACGTATTGGCTTCACCCTGTTTTTCTGTCACTATCAGTTGTGTTTCCTTGATAAAGTTCTGTAACAACTGGTCTCTCACCGTAGCTCGTTACATTGAGGCATTCATACCTCCACATAGAATCACTTAATGAGAGTCTTTAAAGATTTCAAGAATCTCTTCAATCTCGATCAACTTCTCTTTGTATTCTTAGTTCGAATTGTTTTAAGTTGAGGCATGTAAACATTTACCAAGCATATTGGTTTATTGTACGTTGCAATTTCTACTATGATTGTCCTGCCATTTCCTTGACTGCTTATCTTTACACTAGAGTAAAGACTTTTCCTCCAGAAAACACAGACTCCACCATAACCACGAATCAATTTGTAATCTAGTCCAGAGTTTTGGTCATCAACGCATTTTTCAAACACTTCAACGTCTGGGTCTGGATCAATGCCATTCAATAATTATTATTCATAGTTCATTCACCAGTGCTCTTGGCAGCATAGAAAATCATGATCTTTTAAAACTCTTTAAGATTACTTTTAACATTTTGAATGTTCATAGAGCCTAACTTTAATGCTGTGTCCGTTCCATGTGAGTGGAGGGGCAGCCTCTCTCTAAAAAAGAAAATATGGCGTCTTGATTTTCGACATTGACCTCTTGATCACCTACGTTATTTACAGGTCGATAATGTTGAGTTCTGAAACTGTCATCTTCTCAAGGTGTTGGTGTAATATCAGTAATGCTGGGGTCTTCCATCAGAGGCTGATGATATGTACGAGATACTGCTTCACGAAGCGATGCTACTTCAGTGTTTTGCATACAGTATATGGCAAGTGTGCGAACTGTCTATCTGTGTACTATGTTCATCATGTTGGTCCGTTACATCGGAGATCAGGTTTGTTTTAATCAGGAGTGTGTTGTACTGTGTTCTCATTCACTGCTATCTGGGGATTTGGCTGGTTTGTTTCGATGCTCTGACTGTTATGACTGAGGTGTCTGGGTGTGTGTCTGTACAGGATTCACATAATGCCATGGTGGTAAAAATGATGCAGTAAGCATGTTTGGCCTATGCACAATATGTGGGCGGTTGGGTATATTATGTATACCTCTTGGCGTCCATGGAGGGTTCGTAGCTCTCATCATTGGTGTGTGGGTCCCTAATATATGTGATCCAAGTTGTGTTCTTGTTCCGGTCATTACTGTCCCATTGTGTGCATAAGGAACATAGTGTGCGAAAGGTCATGTAGGCATATAAGGTGAAGTTGGCATAACGCTAGCATTCTGTATTGTTGAGGGTGTAAACGACATAGATGGTACCTGATTGTTTGCCGGTCCATACTGCATGGTTAGTCTGTATAATCCATAAGGTGTTCGGTATGCCAGTGGTAGATGAGCTTCTGTCGGTGCATAGGGTACCCCGTACTGCTGTGGTACATGTTGTCCATATGGTGCACTTGTATATGGATTCCTGCTTGTATGGGCTGTTGATCCTGATGCATTCTGTTTCCAATTTGGAATCTTCTAATTCCTTATGTAATTCTAATATTTGGATTTTTAATTTCACGTTTTGACATTCAAATTCATGTTTTATTTTTATCTCTTGCATTTCAAGTATATGAATAATGTTCAAGTAAATGCTAGACATTTTTTCTGAATTTATATCTTCTAATCACAGGGTTACAACTCCGTTTTCTCCAAGTTCTCAATTGGGTTCTGTTGCGTAACAGATTTTTTTCATTTTTGAGGTTGTGACTTAGCAGTGTCTCTGTTTTGATAGTCACGAGTTTCGGCTTCTTACATTCGTATCGTGGCCTTACAGTCAGCAAGTTGTTGTTCGAGAGCTGATTTTTGAGTTTGCTTTTTAGCTTTTTTATTTTTCGGTATTGTGATATCTTCTCGGGTAATCACATTGGAGGTAGAGTTTGTCATCTTGGCATTCTTTTTTACAGTTTTTGATGCCTCGATGAATTCTCGTTTTGCGGTTTCAGGCCTCATATACATGACGTTCATTTGCTCATACGTATATAAGGACTTACTTGCTAAGGTTGGTTCACCTTTATCACCTGTATTACGCTGTTCTTTTCTGGCTGATTCACCTGTATTATACTGTTCTTTTCTGCCATTTGCTGGATTTGGGCTGTGACATCTGGTCTCTGATCGTCTGTGGGCTGGATCAAGTGTAGACTCCGCATTCTGGCTTTCTACTACATGAATAGAAGATTAAACGTTCAGACATGCCCATTCGTCATTTGAATTTTCATTGTTATGGAGAGGTATTGACCTAACAGCACCATCATTGACAACACTTGTATATATTGTATTCACTTTAATATTATCTATTTGTCAATCAACTGTCTTTGCTTCAGTATGTAGACTATCACATCTAGCTTCTTCTGTATCAGATTTGTCTTCAGTGTTTGAATCTTGCTGAATTTTGTTATTTATTTTATGTTCATTTTCATCATACATCACATGTAAACTAAAATCAGAATATTCATATATAGGTGATCGTTTGTTCCTAATTTCAGGTTCTTCATCATCAAGGCATATATAGTCATATTCATTCTGTTCATAGTTCAGGCTTTTTGTATGACACTCTCTATGGATACACTCTATGCTGGTCGTACCTTCTGTACCTTTATTACAGACCGTGCAAGGGAAATCGGTATCATCTTTCCCAGTACACCGCCCAGTTGAGTCGTTCAGATTCATTATACCAGTATCCTCCTCCTCAAGTGCCTTATGATATTTCAGCTGATGTATGTGTAATGTTCTTGACCTATGTTTGTTTATGTTGGCAATCCTGATCTGACTATCATCTGCTAGCTGCTGTTTCTCTTGATAATTTTTCTAATGATACTTTTGAAGCACATGTTTCATTTTGCTGGTCAAAATATACAGAACAAGCATCATATATCATACAATTAAGTTGGTCTATAAAATCATATTGTTCCAATATTTTGCTGATCTTTGGAAAGTCATCTGTGATAAATACCTTGTACATATGTTCATTTACATCTATTTTATTTGTAGTGTTGAAGAAGTTAACACGGAAAAGCTGCCTCCCACCAGATTTTCCACTTTATTCAAGCAGCTTCCTCTACAATTATTTCAGACTAAATCCCCTTTGCAGTTGAGGCCCTTCTCTTTATTTCACACTGCCTGTCCTCGCAGTTCGTATAATATTCAAATGTTTGTGATATTAACACCTCATATGCAGCAGACGAAAGATTTTCTATGACAAGGGTACCATGCTTGTCACTTGCCTCCGTCTTCTTCTGTGGTATAGTTACACCAAGTATTTTTTTCTGTACAACCTTTTTGGGGTTTACCTTGTAGTGTAGCTTCTCAATTTTAATACCTTGTGTAGGGGTGTAGATATTCATGGGGACTCACAGCCGTTTGGTCCTCTCGGAGCCAGTGTGTTTCACCAATTGCATCGTGACTGTCTGGATCTGAATGTCTATAATGTACTATGTACCAATTACGGATAAGTAGCAATAAGTGTGAGTAGAGCCAAAAGTGACATAGTTAAAATTATATATACCAGGATATTTACTTTGTTTCGACACTGAATTATAATGTATATAACTTTTTTACACAGTGTTATTTCGTATGGTTCGTGTACTCAGTCTGCAAAACCACAACTATATAAACAGTAGAATGTCAGTTTGCTCAAAATATAGTCTTTTTGCCACGCAATTCGTGTATCGATAATTGTTTATGTCACAGGATTGACAGTGCGCTGGAGGGGTAATGTTATCTAAACTTGTCTCTGTAGAGGGATGTACACATACTATTAAACAGCATTAATATATAATTTGTTTCAAATCTTTAAGAGCCTTTCAATCATTTTATTTAAAAATAAGAGATAAAAGGTTATCTATTCAAAGTTCAAACCACTATATTGCACTAATAACTGCTCACTTCCACCGTCCTTCAATGCCACGTCACCGGAATACAGCTACTCATGCATACAATTAATCCTTCAAAGGGGCCTTTTCACGTTTTGGCAAATTGACAAAATGTAAAAAAAAAGTGTTTCAGATTCGCAAATTTTCGTTTTAGCTATGATATGTGTGATGAAATAGTAATACTTAACATTTAACATGCTCTAAAATATCCATTACATGCATCTTTTGACGATTCGAAAACTGGAAAATTATAAAGCTTTGCAACGCGCAACGATTAGATAATTTGGAAACTTCTATTGTTGTCATTATATTTTGTGAAACTACGAGGATTGCTTATAAAATGTACAAAATACATTCCCTCATAGCATGAGCACGGATGGCCGAGTGGTCTAAGCGGAAGATTTTTTACTCCAGGACTCCAGGGGCTAGTGGTTCGAGCCCAGTTTAGGGTAACATTTTTCTTTTTTTAATTGTATTTGTTTTTTGTGGAGATTTTTAGGTTCAATGTTTAAATTTATCAATATAAAGCATTTAATGACAAACTTCAATACATGACAAAATCTGTTAAAAGGACCGTTTAAAATATAAAAACCTTTTCACACAACGTCAGTGTTCATAAAATACGGTAAATTCGGAATAAAACCAGTTTAATCGTTCTCGGTCCTCTTACAACTATGTCTTTTTAACGAAAAATCAAGATGGCCGACATGAGGAGCGTGTGTTTTTTCAATACTCAAACCATCAAAAGTCAGTCATTTCAGCTTTCATACGCTTCAAACTGGACAGAAGCGTGAATATTTACAGTTCCTCAACCACAACACGTTAGTTAAAACAAATTCAACAGTAATAACACTCTAAAACCTGTTAAAAATGTGTGCATAAAATTTTGCGTCCACTCTCTTCGAGCCCTTGTATTATTTATTTCTGAGAAAGTCCTCTTAAATATCAAGGGAAGTAGATCTATGAATGCAAACGTTCTTAGATTGAGTTACCTCCCATTCATTAGTTATTTAAACTTCGGTTATTTATCTTCTGGTTATTCAATCTAAATTATGTTTTATTTGTATTCAGAGAGATGTTGTTTAAAAAATAATTTCATTCAGCACGAATTATTTCATACTGATATACAATATAACTCTCACATTTACGAGGTTATAAGTATTATATTACACAATAATTCGCAAAACTATGTTTTTGTTTATAACATGAAACAAAGTTAACGTTTTCAGATTCAGTCTTTTATTTGTGTAACATATTAAACTTTTCAATTACTTCATATTTTTCATATCATTTTATTTGTGTAGGTTTGAAAGCATCATTCACTCGGAATATGTTCTACATATGCAAATGGACTTAATCAACATTTTAAAATTTTCTTAAATTTTAGTATACCATAAAGTTTAAGCAATACTTTATACATTTCAACACATATTCGTAACGCGTTAATGCTGGCGAAATTGCACGGCTGTTATGTTACTGTCCTTGAAAAAGAAGTCGAAAAGACGAACAGAGGCGACAATTGACATACGGACATACAGGACCGTCTGCTACTATACTTTGTATGCTTTGTGAATCTGCGTTTTTGTCTGATATGATCTCTATATATGTTTCGTATCGTCGAAAAAAGGTGCACAATAAACATATAAGCCGCGTTGTGAGGAAAAATAGCTTTTAGCCTGCGTGTCGTCCCAGATTATCCACAAAAGCTAATCATGGTCGACAATTTCCACCTGTATTGGTTTTTTTTCGTTTAAAAGCAGTCTGTTTTAGTAAAACGAGTTAGAGCTGAAAATAACGTCCCTGATAAGCCTGTGCGGACTGTACGGGCGTAAATGGGACGATTTTTTAGCACATACTTTTAACATCGTTTTCACATAGCAAGTCTCATATAAAAATGAATTGTTTGGCATATACGCGCTTGATCACGTTCATACTGCGACGCGCATATGCAGTGCTATAGAAATTATTGTTTAGCGCAGTTGCGTGCAGCATGGGCATACATCTGAACGTGTGTATTTGAGCCACGTTCTGGGAAAACTGGGCTAACTGCACGTGCGTTAAGTGTCGTCCCAGATTAGCCTGTGCAATCCGCTTTCCGCTGATGTGGTATGTTTCGTGTCAAGGAAGTCTCTACATATCCAGTTAAGGCGGGCTGCACGGGCTAATCTAAGACGACACTTTCCGCACATGCATTAAGCCAGGTTTTCTCAGAGACAGAGGCTCACTTCCGGTGGCGTTCGTCCGCGGAATCGTGCGAGCATCATTGGTTTCAGGCATACAGCTAGTGCATGTTAGTTAACCCATTTATGTCTAGCGTCTAGAAAAAAGGCCTTGGCAAACAGCGTAGACCCAGATGAGACGCCGCATGATGCGTCAGGGTCTGCGCTATTTGCTTAAAGGACTTTCTGTAAGACTTATGCTATATATACAAATTAATATACTAGATACCCCTAATTTTGGAAATAAATTGATCCGATTTAGAAGGATGGGAGAGTCCACTAGGCATAAATGGATCAAACACACGTTTGGAAACACAAAAACTCACCATTCCCACGATTGTGGTCTTAAACGTACTAAATACAATTACGGTAGTTTATGCCGCTACCATCAAACTGCGCCATATCTAAGCTGGTTATCGAGCTTTGATTTATTTTGCGACACTGATCGCGACTTCAAGATGGCTGAACAAATCTGGAGATTAATCAACAAAAACTATAATCAAATAGACAGACTGGTTCAATGAATTTTCATTAACTTCTTCTCCCTTTTTATTCAAATTGGTGTTCCCGACTATGGTGGTCCGAACAAGCTTATGAATTCTATATTATAATTCATTCATGCGGGCAACAAATTCCTTTCAAAGCATGCAGATATTAAATATGAATTCAATTTAGCAGAAGCGGGCAATAAGTTGAGCGGAAGTGAAATTAATTATTGCGCGTCTGTACCGAATGACGTCATGACATGGCGTCCAAAACAGCAGCATTTGCTTTTTGCGCCCTGGTAAGACATGAAACCAGAATTTGTAGGTGAGTGTATGACAGTATTTTACCATTAAAACATTTCAGTGAAAGGGGTGCAATGGTTGCTCACCTTCCGACCGAGAGAACCTATGTTCAGTCAGCACTTATGGATCGATCGACTGATTCTCAAAAACTCATAATACTAATTCTTATTAAAGGGGCCTTTTCACAGTTTTTGGCATGTTTTGAAATAAGTCATTAAATGCTTTATATTGATAAATGTAAACATTGGATCTTAAAAGCTCCAGTAAAAAATCAAGAATACAATTTAAAAAAGGAAAAAAAGTAGCCGCAGCTGGACTCGAACCGGTGACCCCCGGAGTCCTGGAGTAACCTGGAATAAAACGCATTAGCCCGCTCGGCTATTCTGCCAA
>NC_068360.1:1677791-1835291 GCF_020536995.1 Dreissena polymorpha | reverse complement strand
GGTGAGGAAATGGTCATACGATTTACTTGTATACTTGTGAATATTTGTCGTCCAGAAATGATCAAAGGTAGCATGTTGAAATAACTGAGTTTTGAATTTGTAAGAAGAAGCGATCAAATGAAGGAATTTTAAATGGGTTGTGTGCATTAATGGTCACAACAGTGGACATGTTAACTGTGGATTTTCAAGAATCGATCAAATGAATGATATGTGCATAGGAATGCTGAAGAAGCGATCAAATGATGGAGATGTAAATTGTTATTACACAGCTTTTGTCAAGTACCGTGGTCGTGTAAATGTGTAATGAGAAAATGATTACGTCACTGAGTGACTGAATGATATATACATGTTTACTCACGAATTGTTTTGATGAAGAAATGGTCAAGTGATGGAAGAAAGAATTAGTTAAACAAACGAATGGTAAAACACCGACACATGTAAACCAGCAAAATGTAAAAATGGTCCAAGATTTGATTAGGCAATTGGTATGAAAACGAATTTCCTAAGAATATGATATAGTACATATCAGTGGAGCTTATCAGTTCACTTCAGACCTGGCCTGAGGTCGATATGTGTTTTTTATCTACATTTTACAATTTTGGCAATAGTCACGATATTTCATTTTAGTATCATAAAATTCTTGTTTTCAAGGCAGTTTTTAATTCTTATAAATGAAAGTTAAGATTAACACTACTGATATGGCTGTTAGATAACTGTACAGTTGTTGCATTTTTGAATGCATTATGCATATACTCTCTTCAGTAATTCACTAATCATGTTGTTTAAATGTCAGATACATTTACATATACCAAGATGAAAACATTTATATTGCATACATAGGTTAAATGCTAGTTGAACTACCAATACACTAGGTTACCAACAAGAAAATTGAATCAACACATACTCATTCTCAACTTAAATGGTCAACCACTGGCTTTGTCACTGAATAAAACGTAATTCACTATAGCTAAATAAACCCTCTACTGCCATTACTATCTTATACTCAACAGCCACACATCTTTCTACACTCACTCACTCACTCACTCATTCACTCACTCATTCACTCGTATTCATATCACCTAAACCCCACTCATACAACATTTATTCACACAATCACACTCACTCATTCACTCACGGAATACATGCACTATCTTTTACCATAAATGTGTTCTCTGTATCATATAGACTATTTTTATAGTCTCTTATAATTCAAATTTGAATGGCCATTTACAGATGTTGTTATACATGTGTTTTTAATCTTGTTTATACTATGTTGTACATGTAAATGGATGAGACTGAAATAAAATAAATTACGAATTGGTGACAAAAAGTGATTTAGACTATGAATAAATGATAAAATGAAGGAGTCTGAGTCGATGTAATTAAGACAATCTTTTGCAACCATGTTCTTTTATTGAAATGTAGGTAGTTATGTATTGAGATATGACATGGTTTTAAGCGTTTATATGACATTAAAATATAAATATTGCGATAGTACACTGGATTTATATACAACGCTTACAAGAAACCGACAATTGTTATTTAACATGTTGATATATTTTCCGTTGCATTAAAATCAAGTGTTTATAGAGGATTTTCAGCAAAAGCAAACATGTTATGATAATTGATCATTTGTCAGAGATACAAGAAATACAAGTATTTTAAGAGATAAGCTTTTACCGTATGTTATAGATAAATTTACAAATATTTTTTTCCAAACAAAAATGCTTCTTTTTTTAAAGTTTTATACGACTTTCTATGTTCATGGAGTGCAAGTAAAAATATCGTTTTCAGTAATTTTGAAAGGATATATCATTAACATAATGTTAATTAACCTAGTCGCTCTTTTGGATAATAAACTCTCTTTGGCGTAAATTAAATTTTGACCCGAACGGTTGAATGTGACCGAAGTGGCAAAATCTGACCGAAAGTGGAAATTCCATCACGGATTTGGATTAATTGACCCTCAATTCGCATCGCAATGCAAATGCCTTGCTACTTGAAAAGGCTTTTATGGGCAAACTTTGCTTTATTAGGTTTACTTGCTTTTCTGATTACATTAGGGATATTCTTTTAACAAGCGCGCCTTACAAAGCCTTAAAATACTGCAAAAGTAATACAGACAAACAAACTAAGATGTGAAACAAGTCCAATCTTTTCTGTAATCATCCGAACAGCTACTTAAAATAATGGTTTTATTATAGGCATGCAAAAGCTAAACATTTGGTGAAAAAGACGTTACGAAATTAATAAAAAGATGGCGTTTTAATGTTTTATTGATGTAAACAATAATAAAAAATAATAACATTAAATAAATAATAATAATAATAATAATAATAATAATAATAATAATAATAATAATAATAATAATAATAATAGTAATAATAATAAGCATCATCATCATCACCACCACTGCCACTATAATCATCATCAGCAGCAACACGAACTTTCGTTTAAACCAATAATCTCCTTTATTTGCCTTAAAAACCATATTTTTTTAGTTATATATTAGAAAAGTGCGTCGTATTTTTTGAATTGGTCTTAAATGAAAATTTCATCACATCACAACTTAGTTTTTTGTCGAAAGCGTTGGTAAATTGCTATCAAAATATGATTTTATATTGATGTTATCACAAAACACTGACAAGATGTATTGCGGCAAATATAATTCATGGTAGATGTATTAACATTTATGATGGCCTTTATTAGTTTTGTCATTTCTTTATGAGTGTCACTGAAAAAAGAATATTAATATATTATGGCGGGTCCATTTTAAATTGTATAGAACCGCATAATAGCGTTCAGCACCATTGCATGAGAGGCGTTTAACATATTATTAACATTTTCTAATCCATTTAGGTAATTGATTTCGAAGTGCGTATTTAAGACGTTCTTAAATGATAAAAACGTTTTTCGTATGTCATTGGAATTTTGCCTATAATGACGAACTACCAGTGTATGATTTACTGCTTTTGTTTTTTTTTAAGTTTGATCGATTGCTGGTTTGGTGATATAAAAATTCGACATTATCGTAAATATCCCGAAGCAATATACGGGAAGTTAATTGATGTATTGTAGGGTGATGTGATATATAAAATATATATTAAAATAAAATAAAATAAAATGAAATGAAATATATTAAAAGGATATAATATAATATAATATAATATAATATAAAATCTAACTTAAAATGACCCCATCAATAAAGAAATAAAATTTCAAAAAACATTCGTGAAAAAAAAGTTATATGTTGCTTCGCATATATTTTGTTTACACGTTCGTGACACTTGCTATTTTTTATGTAAATCGAAAGTTTTAACGCCACATGCGCACATACACACGATGACATTGGTGAATGCAACACTAATACAGATTGGGCACGTCTATAACTTTGCTTGTGCGCGTCTTTCCATTAATACTGTTAACCCATTTATGCCTAGTGGACTCTCCCACCCTTCTTAATTGGATCAATTTATTTTCAAAATTAGGGATTTCTAGTATATTTATTTCTATATTTAGAATATTTCTTACAGAAATTCCTGTAAGCAAACAGCGTAAACCCATATGAGACGCCGCATCATGCGGCGTCTCATCTGGGTCTACGCTGTTTGCCAAGGCCTTTTTTCTTGACGCTAGGCATAAATGGGTTAATTACTTATCGTACATTCAGACTCACTCGCAAATATGTTTATGTGTGTTGAGAATGGTGCTTCGGCTGCTATTGGGGATGATTGCGATGAGGAGGAGGGGGAGAGGAGGATGAGGATTTAGTGCTATTTCAGCAATGTCTGCTTTTGTAATTTCTGCAATTTTATTCTAACTTTGTATAATATTGGTCAGTCATGACGGATGACTTTGTCCATCTCGGACGAAGAATGTATGTGATTGAAAATCGTTTATCAGGTGCAAGTGTTCCCATGGTTTCCTTTCAGTCGCATTTACTTAGAAATGCGTTGAAAAGTACCGCGAAAATGTGTTTCCTATAAATGCGGCGACAAAGGAATTCGGTTTTACCCATATAAAGAAAGTATTAGCAATAATTTATTTGGAATACGTTGAAAAAGTATTAATGAATGTTGACCAATAAAATGTGACCTGCTATAAACATTAACGTATTCAATGCATTAAAGCCAATCCAAAACTGTACAAAACACACAATTTCTTTTTTTTTACACGAAAATCGGCGAAGAAATTAATAAAATTGTCATTTTTGTCGTAAACGTACAACAGTCGGGTTAAGTTAAATATTACTTACTGGAACATATGTATATTTCAATTTCTTATACGATAATGTTGACCTCTAAGAAGGCTGCGCCAAACAAACCGACCAAAAGCAAGTAAACAACCGCGCTATTTTTTTACAAAATTTAGAGCATTTATTCAATCGCAAACAAGAAATTTCGAAGTAAGTCGGTATAATAAGGTCAAATGATCAATTACAAATCTTATTGTATGTCGATATATATGCCGTATGACGTCTGAATTTTATTTTATATGTTTATATAAGTTGTCAATTGGTATTCATTAAACAATAGCTGTAACTTTGCATTCCCTTTAACATGAACATCTGCGCAATTCTATGGGCATCCAGCTCTCTCGCTGCATTAAATTAACAGAATAAATCTAGGTAAAAATTCATCTACGCCGAACGAAAAACAATACAAATATTTAATACTGCAACATCAGTTAAGTATTGTTTTCTGTATGCTATATGTACAGTTGATAATACAGCTATTTAATAACATAAGACTGAATTAAAAAAAAATACAGTCAATATCTAATATATATGCTTCTGCATGTATTTTTTCATAGAAATTCACATAGAATACATACTATGTTAACCTCATATTACGAATGGCGTTACCGGTCTAGAACGATTAGACTAAATAATATTTCGCTGCATTCACAGTTTATCACATACTTGCATCCTTTAAAGGGGCCTTTTCACGTTTTGGTAAATTGACAAAATTAAAAAAAGTTGTTTCAGATTCGGTAATTTTCGATTTAGTTATGATATTTGTGAGGAAATAGTAATACTTAACATTAACCATGCTCTAAAATATCCTTAATATGCATCTTTTGATGAGTTGAAAACCTGAAAATTATAAAGCGTTGCAACGCAAAACGAATGAATAATTTGGGAAGTTCTGATGTCGTTATTTTTTTGGAAATTACGAGGATTGCTGATATAGGTAAAAAATACATCCGCTCATATCATGAGCACGGATGGTCGAATGGTCAAAGCCGGAGTCTTTTTAATCCAGAACTCCAGGGGTCAGTGGTTCGAGCCCAGTCGAGGGTAACTTTTTTCCCTTTTTTTAATTGTATTATTGGGGTTTTTTCACTGGAGTTTTAGGTCCCATGTTTAAATGTATCAATATAAAGCAGTTAATGACAAGCTTCAATACATGCAAAAATCTGTGAAAATGTCCCTTTAAATAATTCAAAAACTAGTAAAAATGTGCATCCTGGTCTCTAATTAGCGTAAATATTTACAAAATATTTCGCTCTGTCCTCATTACTGCGGAAAAAAACCTTGATCACATGTTTCCGCGATGTCGTTATGGTAACATATAATTTACGCCAAGACTGTCCGGCGACGTGCAAGGTTAGTTGAACCACTAATGAGCCTTCTTATATTTTGTCATGCATGCTAATGACATCTTTTGGGGCGTAATTAAACATTCCATTTCCATTTTTCTTCCGGTAGCACATGTTTACATAGTCGAAAATGATTGTACTTCATTGTTTTGTAAACATCTATTTTAGGTATTTAATGTAGTTAATTTGCAGAAGGTCAAAAGGGATATATCGGATTTCAGTTCATGGAATATGAGCTTGAAGAGAAATGCTTCGTCTCTATGAGGTGTTGATGTTTCCTTGAAATTCACTCGACAGTCTCATTTGAAACTTTTATTGGTGAACACAAGCAACGTAGTAGATGGATGGTTTTTTTTCGATTCACGATGTCCGTCTGTCCGTCTGCACTTCTTTCCACGTTTTTAACAAGTATGCAATAGCCTTAAAACCTCATGTAACCTTTAAACATCACTGCAACGCCGTAATGGTGTTCAAGTCTTGAAAACACATTTTTCTTTTTTCTTCAGTTTGCAAATGTTGGAATGTGTAACATCGTATGTGTTGGTTGATGTGTTTTGCATTGTATTTCAATTTGATTTTTTTAAGTAACAAACTCATTACAAGGACACTTAGAGGGCGTTCCGTCCGCATTGTGAAACTATTTATATACACGATTAACTTGTTATTCGATACGTGTGGGCTTTTGTTTGTTCACAAAGCGTCGAGAGCCAGGGCAAATAACTCGTACACGGAAAATATTTACACACGAAGCCCCTGCTTAACCAAGAAACAAATATTGCAGAGTGCTGTCAGGTGTTCTGCAGTATCACAGCCGTACATCAAGAGCGCCACCTCTTTTTTGAGATGCATTAATAAATGAGACAATGCTTCTACTGAGGTGGCGCTCAGGCCCGGATGTTTTGAAATTTGTTAGATAAAAACATTACATTTTAAAACATCCGGGCCTGAGTGCCACCTCAGAAGTTGCATTGGCTCATTTATTAATGCATCTCAAAAAGAGGTGGCGCCCGTGATTAACGGCCTTGAATATGGCCGAACGATTTGCCAACAGGTTGGTTTGAAGAACGTCTACATGTCCGGAGATAATCGTATGGTAATTTTGCTATCATTGATTAAGCACATATATTTTCAGGTACGAGACAATAACATCATTTTTAGTTTATATTAATAAATTAAGTAATGTTAGAACAATTAAAGGCGAGAGAAAAACAACAACGCACGCCTACTAAACTTGAGTATGAGTCCGAAGGTTTAAAATGACCCGATGATTGGTTCTGTTGAAAGGCATAAATGTTTAATTGTATTCCCAATCTGTGCCTGCGTTTGTTTCATTTTTCATATCGCCCTTATACTCGTATGATAAGAAACTGATTGTAGAGCAGGGCCATATTTAAGTCAGGGAAAAAAATGAAGCCAAATGCGTTTACGACGGAAAGTCCGTTATCTTTGTCTTCTGAATTCGGTTAGCTTTATCTTCTACTAGACGCTGGGATATCAGTATTTATGGAAATACAGGTTACATACACAACGTCTCGTCAAGGTGAACACTTTGTCCAAGAATGTATGTATATTAATATTGTTCATATTTATAATATTTATAATTTTATCTGAAGGAAATTTTTTAAAATGTGTGCATCATTCCGTACCATACCATAGAAATAACTAGTGAAAACACAAAACCGCATAAGTCTGCGAAAGCCTTTTACAAATTAAAGCTAAAAAAATGACACAATGTTTAACAATAAAGCAACTCTAGTATAACGCTGCAATTTCTTTTATTTACATTGTAATCATTTGCCCGCCGGAAGCTGGCACGAATGTATGCACTCGCAACGAACACATCCCGGGGCTGTTTGATCAACAACATTAGTTAACGCATTCTAGAACAAATATGCTGACGAACTTAAGTAAATATTAGTTTAATAGATTTCGTGGTTTTATAAACGTCCCCGTTAAGCTTCGGGGATAAATTTTCGATATTTTTGTTTCTGTAGTTTGAACTTGATCTAAATCGGGTGCTACCGACGGTAACAGGGTTATATGGTACGCTTCGAATGATAACTCGAATGGTACAGAAACAATACGCATTTAACCATTTATGCCTAATGGACTCTCCCATCCTTCTAAATTGGATCAATTTATTTCAAACATTGGGGATTTCTAGTATATTTATTTCTATATTTAGAATATTTCTAACAGAAATTCCTTTAAGCAAACAGCGCAGACCCTGATGAGACGCCGCATAAGGGTCTACGCTGTTTGCCAAGGCCTTTTTTCTAGACGCTATGCATAAATGGGTTAAATGAAGCTGGTTGTGGGTATCCGGTCAGCGCAGTGGTTGTCTCAGGCGCATCTCAATAAGACGACCCCCGGGTTCAATCCAGGCTTCTGGCGAATTTTTATTTCGTTTGTTTTCACCATACCGCGCGGTGTGGTTTCGTCCGACTAAAGCTCCCACCCCCAAAACACACAAAGCAAAACGCACCGAAATGAAAAATATTTTAGTAAAAATTTAAATCTATCAATAAAATTGTTCCCAACATTCGTGAAACTTGTAAGTTAATTTGGTAGGATTGCTGGGACAGACTCCGAGTCCAAACATAATGAAGGACCTCGTAAACTTCGCAATAAATACAGTTTTCCGTTAATCCATTTATGCCTAGTGGACTCTCCCATCCTTCTAATTTGGATTAATTTATTTCCAAAATTAGGGATGTCTAGTATATTTATTTCTATATTTAGAATTTTTCTTACAAAAATTCCTTTAAGCAAACTGTACAGAATGGTTTCTACTAAGTATCCAGTTCACCGTACTTAATTAATCCAGAGCATTGATATTAGTTAACCCACATTTCTTTAAATGCTTACATGTATACGATATAGTTAAGTACAGTAAGATAACTTTTTCAGGATACGCATGTACATGGTCCATTTAGACCTCTTTGATTCAGACAGACAGACAGTTAGAAAAATTATCCGGTCAATACTCACACTGTCGGCGTCACATCAAATAGCACTGTTTGTGTCTAAGTCGCGATATTTGAGTCAGGATGGCATCTTGTCATGGAACGATATTGTTTCCTCATTAGAAACGTATTTTGTTCTTTCTTGGGCGAAATTTAAATATAAAAGACGCTCAAATTAGTTTTAAATGTATTCCTGATTCTTTTGTCCAAAGTGACTCGTCTTTGCTCGCCTATTAATCTTTCCCGGTAGGGGGCGATGGGAAATAGTTTCACGCGTTGACGTGTTTACCATGGCAACGGAACAACGTGGTGTAAATTAAATTTAGCGAAATCTTCTATCAGAAAATGTCAGATTTTACACTTTAGCACGAAACTTTTTATTAAGGCTAGAAAACTCTTATTTCAACGTGAGAAATATGCGAATTGCATTCTTGTTTACATATGATGAATATTATGTCGACTGATGTATCGTTACTGCAGCCGTTATTTTATTATATGCATCTATATATTATTTAATGAATATTTTATATGTCCCTTTTGAAGAGTACTGTCAGGTGTTCTGCAAAAAAAGTGCCCTAAAACGTAAAAACTGTTAATACCTAATCAATCCCAAATACAGCAAAGAACTCGAAAATGTTTTCGTTGAAACTGAGTCAAAAATAAATTATGTAGAAAGACATGTAAATGACGTGAGAAATTCCGAATAAATGTGTAATACAACTATTTAGTTGTGATATATACACATATTTCGCACATCAAACATTGAGAGGCTAATCAATGGCATTTAATAAACGCATTTATTTCGAGGTAAATATTTTCTTTGGGATCCGATTAAAATGGATAGGTTAGACTATCACACAGTTGATACTTCAATAATATAATAAAATCTTGTTGTGGCTTTGTCCAGTGAATAATGAGTTTCGCTTTGTTTTCAATAGGCAATATTTAAATGTATTAAATATTACAAAATTGTTTGTTCTCTTTGGTAATCACCGATTACTTTGTAAAGAAACACCACTGAATGGATTTCAAAGCAAATACAAATAAGAATTGTATCATTTAAACGACTCCTGAATGTTCTTTTCACAAGTTTACTTTCATGTATTGAATGAAAACGTCCGTTCGGTACACAAAGCTTTCTCCGCGCACATAAACCATTGTATGAGGAAACAGATTTGTCCCTTAGCATATGATAGACAACACTTTAAGTGAAAAGCAGATGTGGAAATTTGTGCAAACACGTCATTTCAGAAGGTAAATAGTTGTTTAACACGTTTGCACAAATCTGTGAACTGCAGAACAAACATATTTTCACTAATTGCCTATCCTTCAGTGTTATACAGTTACCAGGGTGTAGCTGCGGTTGTGTCCCCTGCATTGGTTCGCCGCGTATATTGTGGTTTCATCGACTAAATGTATTCCCAATTTAATACTGCAGAAACTTATTGAAATTTAAAGGAATACATATTTTCATTCTTCAATCATTTGAATAGTTACATTTTGTATGGTAATATTTCTGAAATGAGGTGTTTACACTTTTTTCCACGTCTGTTTTTATGCGTTACTACATGGAGAAGGATGAGAATGGCAAGCATTTGAAGAGAAGTAGTAGCAAAGTATCTCATTTTAGCCGCGTTCTGCGAAAATGGGTCTAATGTGGCAAACATAGCTCCAGGCAAACCTGCGCAGTCGCGAAGTTCGGTCAGGATATGCATTGTCTGCTACAAAGTCACAGGTATGTCAAGTACCTCCCTGCCCACTAATGAGATCACTAAGCCCTGTCTGACTTTGTATCGGACAACAGAACAGAATAGAATAGTTTATTTTTTACTTAATCATGTAAAGCTCATCGTCGTAAACATACTTGTAAACAAGCAAATTCGTTAAATTGATATCCCCCGCCAATATGCTTCTGGACACAAGAGTGTTATATTTGACACTCAAAAAAGCATTTTTTTTAAATACAAAGGGCCATAACTCCGTTATTAACAGATGGTGTACAATGCCATTTGGCGTGCATCATCATCTTATCCATATATATACTCATACCAAGTTTAAATTAAATCCGCCAAAGCACTTCCAAGATATGGCTCCGGACGGACGGACGGAAAGACGGACAGACGGACGGACGGACAACGCCAAAACAATATCCCTCTGCCTATGGAGGGGGATAATAACAGCATGCGTTGAAGTACACACAAAACACACATCATTTTAAAGAACAGTTAATCTAAATAAACACGAAATAAACATATTTCGTAAACATTTTTCGTGAGAATTTCACATAAATGGGGATTAATACACAGTGATCACACAATGTTATACGTATAGTTTTACAGGGTAAGGCCCTGCCATACTGCGCGACTGGCCTGGCCATATTGGCCGCGTTCTGAGAAAACTGGGCTTAATGCATGTGCGTAAAGTGTCGTCCCAGATTAGCCTTGCAGTCCGCACAGGCTAATCACTGACGACACTTTCCGCTTTTATGACATTTTTCGTAAAAATAAAGTCTCTTCTTAGCAAAAATCCAATTTTGGCGGAAAGTGTCGTCCCTGATTAGCCTGTGCGGACTGCACAGACTAATCTGGGATGACACTTAACGCACATGCATTAAGCCCAGTTTTCTCAGAACGCGTCTCATATATGAGTTATTCGATGTTTGATGGAACGATTGCAGCAGTATGAGATACTGTTATTGTTCTTAATGAGGCCATGGACGATTGTAGTGTTAAAATTACAGAAGCAACGAACATGCATATGTATATATTATGTAGTTGTTTATATAGTTTATATAGATCATGTTATCCCTGCGGCGTGGTCGGTTTTGATTAAAGGGACAAGACGTTACACACACAATAATGAATCCCTGAAACTTTTTAATGTTTCACCTTCGAGTGCAGTTTACGGAAGCGCTTGTTCTGACCGTCTTTGATAGATGGTCACTCAATGATCATTCCGGTGAACTTTCGTTGAAATCTGCTCAGCAGTTTTTGAGAATTCGTTTGAATGAAAATTTGACATACGACTGGCGTTTGACGACGCATGGCGGACAAATGGCAGCCCCCCTGTGCCGTGCACAGGTAAGCTAAAATATATATATGAAATATAAAAATATTTGAAACAGACAATATACTTTATTGTCTTACCATTCATTTTCGTATAAATTCGTTTTCACATTATGAAATATGTATCAATGACATAAGATATGAAAATGAATCTGTAACGAGATAATGATTATTAATTCAATGTAATTAAAGTGAAAATAAAAAGGGTCTTCGACTTTTTTTACATATTTTCTATATACATTCAATTACATATCATTGCTTAATACAGTATAAAATCTCCACCGAAATAAACTAGATTTCTTATAAAATATGCAACCAAAAATAATATTGAGTGCAATTCTGAAGTGTTGAATTTGAGAATATATTGCGAATCGTGTTCAACAAGTGAATACGAGACTTTACCTCAAGTATGATTATTTAGCAAACACCTGACGGAATGGATTTTTTGTCAAATACGTACCACCACTACGGAAATGTTATAATCACTTTTAAAACATATCTGAAACTGACACTGAACATTTCAAAGCATGTTGGACAACAAATCTTCTGATAAAAAATGCATGCCTGCCTACATGTCCACCCATCTGCTAGTTGTCTTTCTTCCGGTTTACAGTTACAACTCACTGAGATCATAGCTATCTCTCAAACCAGCCAAATTCCGTGCTTCCACCCATCTTTAGAAAAACAGCAACACACAACCGATCGATCAATATACCAATCAATCTACCAACAAACGAAACAAATAATATATTCACTTATTCACTCAATCAATTAATCAATCAATAAATCAATCAATCAATCAATCACTCACTCACTCACTCACTCACTCATTCACTTACTCACTATATCAACATTTCAATCATGCATTCAATCATGTAATTCAGCTTAGTGTTTTTATATGGTCTTATTTATTGATTCTTAGACTATGGTATTTGCGGTTATTGTAGAACTTGTCATATTTCCTTTTTTGTGTAGAAACTACGGTTAATGACGCACCTTACATTGTTTATTTATCATGAAACAGAAAGTTGTATTCTTTACAAACTGTTGGGTCATCAAGCAAAGAAACTGTATTTTGTCTAAGTGCTAAATTCCTCATGCACATAATATCTTACATTCATATACAAACACGTTGGCTTTTGTTTTCCTAACATTACTGTATAATACGGTACATAGTGGTCACTGTTATTTCATTTTCTTTCCAAACTATTTCTCACAACCCTGAGAAAGCAGTAAAATTGGCCACTTTAAACCTGCCCAAAATTTACGACCCATTTTGCACGGACCTGTCACTTCGGTGTGCGCTAATTTTCTAAAAACATTAAAACAATAAGCCCCAGGTCATGTTATATGTCGTATAAACTTTAAGATATAAATCAGATATACGGTATATGACCTCAATGCTTTAATAGGATGTAATGTACGTCATTTAATCTTGATAATACGGTAACTAATTAATGGAACCGAGATAGTGTACATGCGTTGCCAAGCATTGCGTAATACAGAATTATTATTATTTTTTAAACAAGGTGAAAAAAGTTGAATTAAAATTAAGATATACAACTCTCATTTTGTGTTACAGACATAGTAATGTAACAAAGTTTGTTCTGTATGCTTGAAATGCACAGCACGCCGATGATATTTAAACAGATGATGGCATACAGATGATGAAGTGGTATGAATAGTGGTGTTGGTTGTGTTGGTGGTTGTGGGTGTGGTGATGATGATGATGATGTTGATGATGATGATGATGATTATGATGATGATGATGATGATGATGATGATGATGATGATGATGATGATGATGATGATGATGATGATGATGATGATGATGATGATGATGATGATGATGATGATGATGATGATGATGATGCTGCTGCTGATGCTGATGATGATGATTATGATGATGATGATGATGATGATAATGACGACGACGACGACGATGACGATGACGATGATGATGATGATGATGATGATGATGATGATGATGATGATGATGATGATGATGATGATGATGATGATGATGATGATGATGATGATGATGATGATGATGATGATGATGATGATGATGATGATGATGATGATGATGATGATGATGATGATGATGATGATGATAACGATGATGATGATGCCTGTCATGCTCATTGTTCAACCAATAAAGCAATTGCGTTTAATTGGATAATGTCCAGTAATTTTCTTGTCATTTTTGTGGTTGATGTTTAGAATATATTAGGCAGAAAGAGATTACTTGATTGCCGAAATCGGTGCGTACTTTTTTACCGACATAGCTTGAAAATCGATTAAAATCATTCGTTTTTTGCCCATGACTACCTGCAATATTATAATCAAATATGCCATTGAACGAATTGCGCGTTCATCATTTTGTGCAATTATTTTCAAACGAAGTGCAGAGCAATCATTGCAATTAATCAATTTCGCAATTACATAAAAAGAAAACATTAAACGATTTAATGACATTACGCACATGTCAGAGTTTAGTTATCCGAAGGACCATCCGTGGAAGCGCATATAACGGCGAAAATGTTTACCAGAACAATGCGTGAAAATCTTATTAAGAGTTGTGTGAATCACAAAGTTATCTATGGACTAACGACATTCCTCTTCAGTTCGCATTTTTTTGGCACATGTGCCATAACAAATTTTTTCGAAAATAGTATGTGTGTTGAATTTTTGTATTGTAGTATTAAGTATAATAAATCGCAAAATATGGCAATGTTTTGGAAATTGCGCGAGAAAGCGCGCATAAGACTGAAATTCAAGTTCAACGCCATGTTCGAGTTTTCGGATACTAGTATCGTTCTTTTTCTGCATTGCCACGGAATGTACTTCCGAATTCTCATTTTATTATTGCGTTATACGCAATCAGATTTATTGGAAAGGCTTTGGTGCGTTGAGTTGTTGTAACGTGAATTCAGATAAAGTCTCTGGCTTTTCTGCACCGGCCGAGACAGTGTCATATATTCTAGATAGTCATAGATTCGTTATGTCTGTTCATTTCAGTGGAGATATGTACATTTTCTGAATTATCATTGATTGGAACATAGTTGACAGTACATTATTTATTTTCCACACTTTAGAACGATTAGATAGCGATATAGAACGATTAGATAGCCGTTCGCTATTTGCTAAATAGCTATTCGTTGTCAATCGCATTTTGTCTTCCAATAATGTTCGAACGTCTGCAGCAACCATCGTCCGACGCATGCGCACTGGACCAGTCGATTTCCATTTGTTCTCTTTGAATGGTCTTCGATCAAAAACAATAGCACCAATCAGCGCTTAGAAGCATATTGGTTGACATAAATTGGCTCTAGTCGAAAGGCGCGCGGTTTTTAGCGACAGCGGAACACTAATCACGTGACTTCCCCTCGCATTAGGAGAGATTGTCTGGTGTCGTCTGCCTTCATCAAATTCCAATCAATACGGAGCTCCTACATTAACTTAATAAGTCTCAACAATAGTGCAAATTCATTTCATTAGCGTAAAAGCGGTACTAGAAGTTTCCTAACTGGACGCGGGAAGATTTCGCCAGAAGGTCGACCCTCCGCAGTGAATGTCGTCTGCTTATTGACTAGCTGGGTAATTTGTGACACGGTATTGTTTTTAACCAAATTGCATTTCTTCGGACCTTTGATCTGGGTCGCATTGCTGCGCTGTCATGGGGTGTTAAAAGTATTGTCGTCTGTCGCCTTGAAAGTAACTAACTGCCATGGAACCCAAAGGGACTGTTTGGGACGTAAGCAGGACACATACCACTTATTTGAATCCAGAAATACATTTCCGTATATAGAGCGTTTCATAGATGAACACAATAACCAAAGCGTACACAATACAAGAAATTATGACAGCTAGAACCCGTAGTGTTTTCAATATAGCTGTGTCCAATATAAAGCTCTTATTTTTCGAAAACAAAAACAACAACAACTAATTATGCTACATAAACTTTGTAGAATTGAAAAGTTGAAAGGCAATGGTAAAACGCAACCGCTAGCATCATTATAAGTACCCTCATTATCACCATCATCACCATAATTACCATAATCATCGTTATTAAAACAACAAGAACAACTACATAAACACAAAAACAAGATTAAAACAAATGTTAAACGTTTGCGAATATCACAACACATCCTTAGCGTACGAAACGGGGAAAGAGTCATGGTCGGATTCGAACCGACGTCTCCCACGTGTCACGTGGACGTATTTACCACTATACCACATGACTGCACTTTCCCCGACTCGTGTCTCCAACTGACCAGTATACCACATGACTGTACTCTCCTCGACTCGTGTCACCAACTAGGGACGTATTGACCACTATACAACATGACTGCACTTTCCCACACTCATGTCCCCAACAAGTCATCTATCCCGATAGTTATTGTTCATAACTTATAATTTAGAGGAAAAGCAAACTACCTTCGGACTATTTCGGTACTTATCGTTATCATTCTTCGGATAAGCAGTGAGCGATACTCACATAGCATAATGTTTTCAATAATAATGCGAATTTAATACCGATTAATTCGTGACTTGTGAAATAGCGATTGTTTTTGTTATGTTTATCTCTTGTTCGAAACTTATTAAACTAGTCCCTTGATTGGAAATTTCGTTCTTCTCAATTGCTGCACATTTTCCATTTGCAAACAACAACAACACACTTGTACTGAAATATTTGGGGTTTATATTTACGCGCTGCGTTTAAATTGCGGACGAAAATCACTTGTCATACCTCTTGACAATTTATATGCAAAATCGTTCGCTCCCATACTGTGGATTTAATTGGAAAATAAACTTGATATAAAATTGCAATATACCTAGAAACCTACTCGAGCGTCTTGTTCAAACTACCTGCATGTTTTCGCAAGGATGTTAAAACAAATACTATGTCTGTCGTTCCACTAATTTTCTCGTAGTTTATTTCGGAAACACCAAGGCAATTTTCGACTACTATTACCCCTGGATTAATTATACCCGCCGTCCAACTGAGACCAACAAAGTTGAAACCAAATAAATCAAATAATAAGACATATTTTATATCTATCAATTATTAGAAGCTTTCGAAAGTTTTTCAAAAATAGCGGTCATCGTCATTATCACCATATTGTCAAAACCAGCATTAACAACAACACCCATGCCATCATCATCATCATCATCATCATCATCATCATCATCATCATCATCATCATCATCATCATCATCATCATCATCATCATCATCATCATCATCATCATCATCACCATCATCAACATCATCATCAACATCATCATCATCATCGTCGTCGATGATGATAATGAAGAAGATGAAGAAGAAGAAGAAGAAGAAGAAGAAGATGATGATGATGATGATGATGATGATGATGATGATGATGATGATGATGATGATGATGATGATGATGATCATCTTCATCATCATCATCATCATCATCATCATCATCATTATCATCATCATCATCATAATGATCACCATCATCTTCTTCTTCTTCTTCATCATCTTCTTCATCATCATCATCATCACCATCATCATCATCATGGTCTTCTTCAGCTTTTTATTCATCATGATCACCATCATCAACTTCATCATTTTCATCATCACCATCATCAACAACTATTAACTATTACCTAACTTGCTAAGATACCAAACAACGACATTGGTCACCAAACTTTTCCTTTATCCTGTTCGAATACTAAGAACTCATGCAAAAACAAAGTGATATATATGTATTTCTTCGATCCCGGGCGTTTTAAAACGAATTCATAAAACTGTTGGTGATTATTTGCATTTTAATAGATATGCATAATGTTTTTATGAAGGATCAGGTATCCAAAAAAGGGAGAAATTTAAAATTGTTTAACGCATTTCGGTTAACGCAATCAGAAACTAAATTTAACGACCACGGATATGCACATACAACATTGTGGTACGGAAGACTGGAAATTTAAGAGCAACTTCTCAACCGTATAAGACAAACGAGTACAGGCGAGAAACGGAAATTAATGATAGATCTAAAAATTAATGATAGATCCATAGATCTTGCGGCGCATCACAGTGTACGATCAGATTCCATATTTCATTTTTCGCTCGATAGCATTTTAATAACCGCCATGATGTTCAAGTTTTGACCTGGTGCGAGCCGCGCAGACACCGCGATGTCAACCAAAAAAACGCCAGATTTAACACGTTTTGGTTTGAATTTCGCTACAGCTGTTTCCATAAAACGGTGAGACGGGTAACGATATTAAGCCATGAAATCTAGAGACAAATTTAGAAAAAATGTATCATCGCGGATGAAATTGTCGGTTTCCTTTGGATCCCGATTGATTACTTTCATGAAAAAGCGTACTAGCGTACCATCGATGTCTGACTTGAAACTGTAAAATAACTTCCCCATTATTACTTTATCCCATTATAGTTGCATGCGTATAGTATTTTACTATTGTTGCTTGAAAATCGTATTTTTGCATTTGCGCGAGTTGCGATATTAAACTGCCTAAACTTTCCTTTTCACTCAATGACATATATTGTACATACATGTGTGTACATATTCTCTCTCCTTTCTCTCTCTCTCTCTCTCTCTCTCTCTCTCTCGCTCTCTCTCTCTCTCTCTCTCTCTCTCTCTCTCTCTCTCTCTCTCTCTCTCTCTCTCTCTCTCTCTCTCTCTCTCTCTCTCTCTCTCTCTCTCTCTCTCTCTCTCTCTCTCTCTCTCCACATTATTATGTACATAACTTTGCTGTGTATAAAATTAGAGAGGTATAAAAGCCGTGTATTTACCATTGCGTAAATTATACTTTGTAAGACTCAATCCATGCGCTAAATTAAATCAACGAGTACAAACCCATGTTTTGCGTCCGCTTTATGGAAAGGGTAGTAAAATTGAAGGTTTTTAAAATGTGGTAGGAAACTAGATTTTATGTTGAAGATAATTGAAAATTTATTCTAATGGGGCATTAACAGATGGTGTATTCTGTCGTTAAAATCTATTTGTGATCTATATCAAAAGGCTGTTATGACAGAGGAACCTCGTTTTTGTTTTATCTGATAGATGCAAAATTCGTAATGATTTACGAAGCCATAATTGATTTTTTGCTCTTTCATTATCCGCACGTCTTAAATGTGAACACAAGTGGTAAGAAAATTAAGGATGTTAAAGACGCCAACTATCGATTGATTGCAAACTTCAACGGTTGTTTTGACAAATTACGCACACAAAAAAACAGCCAACATAAAGATACAAAGGAAAGGGATTATTTTCAATAATAGTATCAAAACTTTAAAAAGTCGTTTATATATTGTGACTTAATGGTTATTTTATCCGTTACAAAAACTCAGTAAAAAATGCATTAAAACAGAATATGAATATTAAGAAAATTAAAAATGCCGGTGAATAACGTGCATCAGAAAAAATGCATTGAATTAAATATTTACCTCGGCAAGATCTAATTTCGACGACCAAACCAATAAAAAACAATTTACATTGTTACAATAATATTGCTTGTGTAGCCATCGTTACAGTCAAATGCGTACAACCGTCAAAATCAATTGTACCATAATATATATGTTTCTCGCGTTACTAGAAAAGAGGATGGTAATATAAACGCGCAGATGGTGCATGTTACAAGAACATTTATCACGAACATGAGCTTTTGGAGTGTGCCCCGCACTCACAGGTAACTCTATATACCGTCATTCCCGAAACCCGGGCATAGTCGGGTGTAGGCGCGAAAAAGACATGTTTTATGTTCGTGTTTTATACAACATGTTGACGCCTGTTTTTCTTCACCCATTTATGCCTAGCGGACTCTCCAGTCCTTCTTAATTGGATCAGTTTATTTCCAAAATTAGGGATGCCTAGTATATTTATTTCTATATTTAGAATATTTCTTACAGAAATTCCTTAAAGCAAACAGCGCAGACCCTGATGAGACGCCGCATTATGCGGCGTTTCAGCTGGGTCTACGCTGTTTGCAAAGGCCTTTTTTTCTAGACGCTATGCATAAATGGGTTAAATTTATGTTCTCAATCAGTATGCATACAACTGCATACCGGTACATATTATATAAGGAATGTATACACATAATCTTCTATCATGATTTTCTTCAATTTGTATTGATGTTTATTCAAACTTCATTTTTACTTTCTTATGACTTACAATACACCATGACTGATTGTCCCGTCCGATTTTATTGCCATACAATATAATATATTGTGCATAACACCATTGACCTTGCCTTGTTGTTATAATTGGGGCGACAAATCAAAGTGTTCACCAAGTACAAATACACTCGAAATTGGATGTTATTAACGTACTTGTTGCAGAGGAATGACGGAGACCTGGGTCCATATTCACAAAACAATTCTTAGATTTAAGTGTAATGATACAGAATATTCTATAAATTGGCGAAATGGATAAGGTGTCCGCCAAGCGATCGGGAGGTCACGCGTTGGATCCCCACTCGGGGAGCGTTTTTTAGATCCTCCCCAAAGACACCAGGCCCAGGAAACGGAATCGAGAGCTAAACTAATCTTGGCATTAACCACCTCTATATACCTCATTCTTCATTAAGTATGTTTTGTTCATAATATAATGACCAGTGGTAGCCTGTCTCTATCAGAAACTTCTTGGTGCTTAGTCTATTCTTTATTCTTAAGTCGAAGAATCGCTTTGCGAATACAGGCCCTGTTCGTACCTTTGTATTACCATGGCAGCTGCACCCAAATTTGGGAGAACATGAGAACAGCGCCTTCAGCGCCCAGTTGCTAAAAAAAACGTTAAAGACCACTGAAGCCAACGGACTCTTAACTTTAGACGTTATTACAATAAATAGATCAAGCGATTAACTTACTCATCCTCAGTCCAACATTATTTGTGGATACCAATTTATCTGGAATTATGAAATGGTTTAAGCTCAACTGGTCGTTTTTGTATAAAGCGACTCGGCTTAGATTGATTAAAGGCATGTTGAAACACGAATAGATGTGGGTTTTTTTTTGCTATTCTTGAATACAGATACAATACCCAGAGAGTCTCAGAAAAGTCGTTGATATTATAGCGACTAACATGTTGGTCGGCTGTCAGACGGGGGCAGGTTGCACGAGTCTGTGGTGAAGATGCTTATATTAATAAATCGGTACAAGATTAGTGTTACTTTGCCTTTGTATGGTGCCCGCTGTCACAGAAGCTCAAATGTTCATTTAAAATAAAAATCACAGGCAATGCTATCCCGTTAGTACACGCGCTACTTACGTAGGCTACCCGGATTTAAGTCTCCGGAAGAATGTGAGTTTGGTTGGTGGTCACCAAACCGGACAGGTGGGGTTTCCTGCACGAAATCCGTCCCTCCCACCCCCCTCACACACACACAATTCAAAACCACACCAAAATTGATAATATTTCAGTAATAATAAATACATGTAGCTGGAAATTGAATTATAATGCAAAAATGCTTCCCAACTTCCTTGAGTCAAGTTAGTGAATTAGGTAGTAGTGATGGAACAAAGGGTATACAACGGCAAAAAATACCTTTCTCGGCATGGACGTAACCATCTTGACTATCACGTGATTTTATAATTACTGTTCACCTGCGCTGATTAATTATAAAGTAATGATTTTGGTAGGTAAAAATACTATGACACCAAAAGAGAAACCAACCATGCATGTTGCAGACTATTTTAAAACATGCGAAACATGTGTCGAAAGGCTTCGATTCCTGAACGAAATTAGAAGGCACGGATATAAATTGTTTACCGCTGATCGTATCATCAACGCGAATTTTACGGAACAAAGATTTTCACGGTGCCATCGGAATAAAAAATCTAACGTCGTAAGATTTACCGCTCCTATCTACCCGCCATCTTGCTGAAATCGCATGCCTAATCGAGTAACAGTGTTGAAACAATAGCTCCAGATTTTTATCAAACTGGCGCTGAATACGAGAACCCTGAACAGGCTATTAGGCGGCAATCAACTTCCGCTGAAAGGGCTGCATTAAGGCTTGACACTTGTTGATATGCTTAAAGCCGCGAGTAATTTACTGTTAATGTTTAACAGTAAAATGTATCTATAAAAATAAATTTTATTTGAAAGCTCTCGACTGCATTAGGGGGGGGGGGTGAGGGATAAGAGCACTAATTTCATTATATCCAAATATTCCAGATAACTAAGCACATACATGACCACTGTGATTATTTGGTAAAAGGATTTTGAAATGTATACATGTTATCATATGATGATATGTTCTATTAAACTGGCCATTTGTTGTCACGTTTGGCTGTGTTTTGTTTCTATCGTGACGACCGATGCAACAGCTGAGGATAAGAAGAGTGAACAGTTTTGGATGTTTTTACCATGACAATTTCTTTTTATATGATTACTTTTTTCTAAATCAATGGCTTGTAGTTGATATTTTTGTATGGCATTGCACTTGTATATTGCACTTGTATCTAGAGGTTTCATAAAACGTTGTTATATTAATTATATCATAAGGAAAGAAAACAGTCCTCTCGTAGTGATGTTCGGAATTGTTAACTCTGTAAAACTGTTGGGGGAAGCAGTTCGAATATTGCCCTCGGTTTGGGTACCATTGGCAGCATTTTTTAATTGTTAAATTGTAGTTCGTGAAATATTTTAACCGTTCCCAAAATCAAACTTGAACTAAATATGAACCATGCTCTCGAAAAACGGGGTTTAACGAATGTGCGAACATTGTCGTCCCAGATTAGCCTGTGTCGTCCCAGATTAGCCTGTGTCGTCCGTAAAGGCTTATCAGGACAATACTTTCCACCTTAACTTGATTTTCGCTTAGAAGAGACTTTCTTTAAACGAGAAATACCATAAAAGCGGAAAGTGTCGTCTTTGATAAGCCTTTGAGGACTGAAATACATTATGTCCCGTTTTCTCAGATCGAGGATATTCGTAGGTTATAAATACAGTTACCTCTTTGTTGACAGTGGTGAGTTGCTGGAAATTTCAGGAGAACTTTCTCTACGCTGTGAAGGCTTCTCCCGAAGGCTTCATCTAATTCAAACTGCGTGTACGGAACATCGGTTCCAAACGAGGCTGCAAACATAACAATGTTCCATGTCACGAAATATCTCGCTTTGAGCGTTATTTCCCGAGATTTCGTGTCTAATAACCGCGCTGTCTGATTGATGAAAAGAATCGAGCATGACACTCAGTATTGTCCCGGGTTTCTGGGACAAATTTATTGAATTGCTCTGCCTCGGATGCTCGCTTATTAATTAATATATCAATTACCATAAATATGGCGGCCATCACGAGGTTGTCAACCGAGCGCTTGGGGAGTTGGTGGGTATGATTACATGGGGATGTTGGGGGCATTTTTTTGTAATTATTTCATATGTTACAATTAGATTGTGAAACAATAAATACATAAGATTTAAATAGTGTATTATGTTTCCTCATCAACTATCAACAACAAGCACAAATGGTTTTATCACTCAAGCCTACTTGGGTTGCGTATTTTTGTCAAAATATTTAAGTGCACGATGTGAAACTGCTGAATAGAGTTTGATTGTCTAATTATGAAATACAATGGACTTTATTCACGCGCATCAATGATCAATGGCGTAATCGAATGTTATACCGGTAGTGCAAATGGTGCTTATTATAATGAAATAAAAAAATAGTTTTTAACAATGCGTTTGTCTTCAAAATGCACTAAGATACATCCAAATAAATGAAAATATCAATTAGATATGTTTTATTATCTATTAGTCTAAATGTTAAGTTTATATAAGTGGAATAAATATCACGATTTAATCGTCTATAGCTAAATATGAAACGAAATGAATTTTCCCAGGCAGTCTGATTGATTTATTTCAAAATGATGTAGCTCCATATTGGTTCATTGAGTGCCTTAAATAGGCGAGCGTTTAGTAATGCACACATGTAATTTATTTTCCAAATATCATCATTAAGTAGTAGAAATTAAAACTGTTCAGGATAAATCATTATTTGAGTACATTTTAAATTTCCATTTAGTTCATATTCAATTTGGTTTGGGTAATGATTGGATAAATTCGGTAGGAGATGGTTTATTTTTCTTTCATCTCGGTGGAAATTAAACATAATCCCTAAAGAGGGTTCAAAACCTCGTAATCCGAAAGAAAAGCATGCGAACAATAGATCTAATTCCGCCCTCATTGAAATGTTGAATAACATGTTTTCGCGGCTACAAAAGAAGTCGCCATATTTATTGGCATATTATTGATCCGCGTGACGAAGATATCGGGTGAAAATTCCAACAGGGAATTAAACAAAAATCTACACACCGTGGTATTAAGGTGTCAACGTTTGATCGGCGGGACCTGGAGCACATTTTGTGGGTCCATATTAAAGGAATACCAGTTGACTAATTGCAATTGTTATATACGTGTGATTTTCGCAAATTCGCATGCCACCATTGTCGCATTAGGCCCACAAGAAAACGCTTAAAAAAATATGGCAGGTTGGCCCGTTAAACATTTTTTGTTAAATTTTTATAAATCTCCACTTTAATAGGAATATGCAATTATATGTAGAAATCTTCCCGATCTCTATTCGTCATTATAGTTTTAGTAATTGTGTGTTAATGTTCTAATAAGATCGAATGTAGTAAACTTTATCGAAAACTGAAAAGTTAATTTATGAATATACATGTAATCAAATTTAATAAAAACTGATACAAAACTTGGAATACACACACGTTTAGAGTTGGCTACAAAAATTAGGATCGGTCGGCTTAGAGAAAAATCCTATCAACTAATAAAATGATAACTTTGTCTACAATACTGTTGTATACTGGTCTTTTAATAGACGTAACACAAAAAGTATTAACAGCAATAAAATTACCTTTTACAAATTTTAAGTCTTGTTTTTGCTGTTTCAAAAATGGCAAGCTAGCATCCGTAACAACAACGTTGTTTTCATGGGAGAGGGATAAGAAAAGTACTGCAAACGTTAACAGGGAAAAATCAATTGTAAATCAATTTAAACCAAACTTTATTGAAATCAGCGGAGTGGAAAATAGGGATGTTAAAGATGTGTGGAGCGATAACGTTCGACCTGCGCCAGTTAATAAACTATATACACTGCTACATCAATACAGAAATCGCAATCAGTTTATGAATGGAATTTGCAAAAATACGGTTTAAAGCCGATCGACTAGCGTCATTGAAAATCCAAACACCTGTTCGCATGAAACATAAAATAGTTTTTGTTTTAATCAAGCGGATTCAGAAGGCTTTATTACATTGTGAAAATTGCTTCGCTGAAAAATGACGCAGATATGAAAGCAATTAAATGTTAGCGTACGAAATAAGCTCAGTGTGTACGGGTAAGGTTTTATTTCTGAATTTCTTTCCATTCTTGACATTCTTTCCATCACTGAAAAGAAAATATTAAAAAGTTATACAAATGTCAATTAAGATTTATCTATTAAAATCGTTAACATAAAAAGATACGGGTCAGATATTGACATTTATTTATCGCACGCATTTTAAAATTTAATTATAAAAAACGAAACGCACGAAAACCCAATGATAAATACTCAAAAAGATCAACAATCGTTTCATGCAGTCATTGCGTAGTTTAATGTTTTTACTGGACTGACTTTTTTCTGGGTCTACAGCGAACAGTTAGTTTCTATTTAGAAAGTCGGAAAAGTCGCAACTAGAGAAAAAAACGGTTTTCTCAACACCGTCAAATAAAGACACAAGTTCATAACAAATTAAAACGTTGATTCAGTGTTAGTTACATACTAGGAATGCATTGCAAACGGAGTCCTTCGACAAATCCACTTAAGTTCGACAGATCTAAACATGGATGAGGCATCAGTACTTCACAGAAAGGAACATCGCGAATAAATTCCTCGTTAATTCTAACAGCCAGCCTCTAACTCGATTGTTCCATTGACACGTCCAACACGAGGAGACAATCTGATAATTCGCCAATAATATTTGATTTAGTCGGCTTTCTATTCCAGTTATCGAGGACTTCGCGTCTTTAATTACTGACTCAGCTTCAGGGTCGGGTTCAATTGTTTCAAGTGATTTGCGGGATTTCCAGTTTCACGCGAGACGCGAGATTTTGTATCCTTGCGCGCTCGGAAACGAGAATGTAGCCTCGTTTACATGTATTTATTTTGTAATTAACGATAATTTCTCTAATGGCATCAACGGCTCGGAGACTCTTTTAAAATGGCTCCCCGCTGGTGAAACAATAAACCTGACAAAACAGGATTATTTGATGCTCGTTGTCACAACAGCAGACGACTTGCGGAATGCGCGGGAAATTTGACCTCAGCAATTAAAGCGCCATATTTACGATGACACCGGCTTTTTAACGGCCTCGTTCAACACTCGTGCTTTAATGGAATTGAAAAGCTGCAAGCGGGAAAGCAGCAATGCACGATAATGCAATCATTCACATGTTGGACTCGTTTCTGGAACAGGCATAATGACCAAGCACTGACAATAATGCGTGGAATTATTGCAAAAAAACACACACAACTTTACTATGTTCAGCTAGAATCTGTTTGATGCGTATTGTCAATTGCTATTGAGTCATTTGAAATGCTGGGCTTTAGGAACTGATCATGCGGCGTTTGCTTTAGACTGTTGGAAACAACATCATCAACACCTTCGTCATCATCTTGTTTGACCCTACCATGCCCCCAGTAGAAAAACACGTACAGTACGTCACTGCCTATTGGATACGAATATTGTCGAGCCGGTTTTACGGCAAGAAAGGGGATACAACTTTGGAACAGAAAAAAGAATGGCAATGATGGTACTGATAATTATATTTCGTCTCTTGAACGACCGAAGATGTCCTCGCAATATGTGTAAATAGGGTCGAAAGACACATTATAGGGAGTAGTAACGATCCAGGAAAAGGCTCTAAAACTTCATCCGCATTCCAAACCTGTCGACGTGCCTTAATAGTTTTCAAAGTAGTCACTTGTACCATCATTTGTTGTTTTACATTTACAAACATTTTACGCTCGTGCGGCGAACAATTCATCACGAACTTGTCTCAAATATTACACACTATAATCACCAGTTCACAACAGACAAAATGTCTATAAATTCAACAATATTCCTAATATAAACCCCAAGCTCTCTGCGATCCGGTCGTGTAAATGATAATGACCAATCTCGCGGTCGTTAAAGCTGGTATTTTGGGGTACGAAATAACAGGGTGCGAATGATAGATCATCTTGACGGATATGTAGGTAGTTATTATCGACCGACATTACCCGATTTATGGGCAAGATACGAACCTTTCGGACCGACACGAGGGTCAATTCTTGCAGGTAGGGTCTTGAACTGCTGGTCACTTGGTAACATAGGAGATACTGATGGTCACTTGGTAACTAAGGAGATACTTTCGTTATATTTTGATAAGAATATTTGTCGTTTGTCATGTATTCTTTTGACTGGGAACTACAGTCCACTCTCGTTATCTCGAAGTCGGCGGGAACAAGAAAAAATATCGAGATAACGAGAGTTCGAGATATCCGATTAGGCGTTTTCAAAGAAATATGAGACGAAAATTTACCTTGTTTTTAACATCTTAAAACCAGCTAAGAGGTCTAACTAAAGCTGTCACCGTGTGGAATAATACTCTCTACCTGATATATACGCGTTTTTACGAGGCACGATTATTTTTGCTATTTAATTGCTTAAAATGACGTTTTAAGTATAACATAATTGCATGTGGTTATAATATTTCTAAACTGTCGAGAAAACAACCGGTAATGTTGCTATTTAAAGTTTTGATTCAATTGACGTCCAATCAAGACGAGGGTTTTCCATCTGATCATGCGTAAATCACGTTCCGGAATACTGAACTGTACATGGTCAATCGATTATTTGTAAAAATATAACTCAATGCATTTTGGAATATTGTTTGTAAAAACAATTAGTATTTCGGCCTTTCGGCAGGATGTGTATTAATTGCAGTTAATTGATGTTAAAGTGACAGTTAAAGTGACAGACCTTACTCAAGTGTTAATGGCTAACGACATTACACACGTGTGATTATTGATGCAATTAACGGATCAATTTCCTACCGCACAGTATCGGGAGCAGCCGGGCGAAGCGGAACGGTGAAGTATCAAAGAAAAATTTCTCACCTTTTGCTGACACAGGAACAGTTATTCGCACTTCGAGATAAACCACAGTAAATACATGTAAAATCGGGATCGGGACAAAGTTTTATATCGAGATATCGAATTATTCGACATAACAAAATCGACATATGCGATGTTTATTTATATAGATAAAGAAGGAAAAAGTTGGGACATTGAGCTTACTTCGACATATCGAGAATATCGAGATATCCGATGTCGAGATAACGAGAGTGGACTGTATAATAAATGCATGATAAATGTGTTCGCCCTGTGAAACTAATTTGAGTTGCAATTTATCATTTACTTTAAAAACATCATCATCATCATGATCATCATCATGATCATCATGATCATCATCATCGTCACCACCACCACCACCACCACCACCATCATCATCATCATCATCATCATCATCATCATCATCACCATCATCACCATCATCACGGTCAACGCTACCATCGTCGATACCATCATAAGGTCAGCATCGTTCACGCATGTGACGACATATGAGTCGCGTTCTGTGAAAACTGGGTATAATGCATGTGCGTAAAGTGTCGTCCAAGATTAGCCTGTGCAGTCCACACAGGCTAATCAGGGACGACACTTTCCGCTTTTATGGTATTTTTCGTTTCGAGGAAGTCACTCCTTATCGGAAATCATGTTTAGGCGGAAAGTGTCGTCCCTTGTTAGACTGTGCGGACTGCACAGGCTAATCTGGGACGACACTTTACGCACATGCATTATGCCCAGTTTTCTAAGAACAAGACACATATTTTCCACCTAGTTACATTAGTAATTTTACTGTAGATTGACTTCATTTCCAAACTCATCAACCTTTACAGAACTAATTATTTTGTGACTTACCACCAGGCGTTAATTGAAATGTTATTTGTATGAACGATAATTGTTTCGTCACAATTTTAACCTCTCTTAAACACATGCTACTACCATGTAAATCATGCTAACTGTTTTAAAATTGTCTCTCTTAGACAATGATATGCTACCGTTAAATATTTAAATTATTATGCTTGTCAAATATTCAGTGTTTCCATTATTACGCATTCCGTTTGCCAGTTGAACCAGCAAACCATGTATCTTTTATTAATTTGTTGTATTGTCCTAAAAGCATATTTATTATGCTTTCAAACATTTTTCTGGCCCGTATATCATTCAGTCGACCCACCACGCTCATGTTGTATCATCGTCATGCATTCCTTGATGCATTTTAAAACTCCTGTAACAATGGTATATGCTGCCGTTACCTCGAACCCTTAGGACCCATCTGCCAATGAATCAGCCGTGTAAATATATTTAACTTTAAATATGTGCACATCGCATTCAACATGTGAACATGCTTCTTTTGCTATAGCTTACTATGCCATTTTTTTATCACAACGAAATGATTTATTTGTGAAAGGGTCTCGCTCGCAAGTGAGAAGTGTTCCGTAACATGCACAATTTAAATACAAACAAATAGTTTGTATTCTGACATATTACCATTTCAAACAAGGATGTCATGGCATTTTAACCCTGATTGAACCTGCGGATAGAAAGCTTTGTTCGAAACAAACAATTTAGACGTACATAAAAAGGATGAAATAAAATTAATATATAAGAACATAGCAGAACCTAGAGGTTTTGCAAGCACATAAAAGAAGAATTAATACCCTATGACCATGTTATATACCCAGTGGATTACAAGCCTCTGACATCCGGGGAAGGTATAAACAATTTACGACTTAGAGAATAAAAACCGGGCGCTGTCATCATGGGTAATTTTCAATTTTACAACAGCTTGCAAACAAGTCAGATGTGATACGATAGTATTATGTTACCCTTTTGTTTTATCGACTTAGTATTGTGGACCTCTGTTGCATCAGCATCCTCCGTGGGGTATTAATATACGTAGTAAAATGGAGAAAGAGGAAAGCAACAATTTGTTTATTTGTATATTGAGACAGTTATCCTACAACAAATCCAATTTATCGATCGAATTTCAATCGCGTGTTTTTTATTATTGTTGTTGCGGAATTCCTAAAGATTGATTTGTCAAACATGATAGAGATCACTTTTAGTTACGGTAGAACTATAAATCACACACGTAAAATGTAAATTTCGTACCAATTTTCCAAGCAATTGTGATGGCAGGTCAAATATTGAAAGAGAGAACTAGTCCTCGCAATACAATTCCTTCATCTTTGGTTTATAACGTGTACGCGTGTACGTTTAGAAGAAAGAGTACCGCGTTAAATACACGGATACTTGAGAAGGAACATCAATAGATTTAATTGAATCCTCACATTCCAAACGCTTGCTATTTGTTAAAACAAAATATTCAACTTTTTCTAATACAGTTATAGTTAAATACCTAGGGAATAATGAAAATGGACATTGCAATTATTATATTTTTACTGCCCGTGTATTAAATAAACAGTCCGTATATATTAAAATTGATACCGGGGTATATTGTTAACCATGGAATCTAAAAGTGGTGTAAGACTTGAGGAAGAACATTTATCTACCGGTAATCCATAGAGAAACTCTAGTCGAGGAGACAAAAAAAACTTTTTAAAAGGGGTACAGATAGCAGTTAAAGAGATACTGTGTTCGATTAATACACCAACTTGCGAATACCCTTTCATCTAATCTGTATATGTTTTTGAAAACGGATGACTTAAAATGAATAAAAAATAAATGTATAGTGCACGTCCCGCAGTGGAGTTGTACAACGAGACGTATATATCCCAATGCAACGACTGTCGAAAACACGAATGAGTTTCAAAAACAGATATGCAACTGTAGTAAGTGTTTTTAGAAAGTGTTATTAGTACCGCGTAGAATAAAACAGCAAATGGCGATTCTATGTTCCAGCACATGATGAACAGAAAGTTAAGTATTGTCTAGAAAAAGATTCTCGAATCAACCTGAATAGAGACGGGAGTGTGAATGTAATTCACAAACGTTCCTAGTATTGAAGGAATGAAACGCTATTCGTGTCGTATTCGTCGTGAACGAAGCCAACAATTTCGCCATATTCACCGCCAACAATTACGCCATATTCACCTCTCCCATTTGATCATCAGTCTTCGTGATACAGCAACAAAGCTCCTTCGCACATTGTGTCTGCAATTGTGATTGGCGTAAACATTTAATTATCGCGTTCTTACATCGTACGGTCTCAAAATATGTATATGCATAAATGTTAAAAGTTGAAACAAACTACAACAGAATTTTATGAATTGATACTTCTTTGTAAATGCCATTTGCGATGAGTGTAAACTTGCGTCGTGTCAGAAAATGTTCTTTTTTAATGCGTAGTCGTATAGCTTTACTGCGTTGATGCTACCATTTAGGAAAAGCAGGCGTCTTAATGTATGGAACAATGGTATAGTACCAAAGATACAGACACATAATCCAAACATGAGTCACGCTCTAGGAAAACAGGGTTTAATGCATGTGTGAAGTGTCGTCGAAGACTTATCAGGGGCGACATTGTCCTCATAAACTGGATTTTCTATAAAAAGGGACTTCCTTTTAACTTTAAGTACAATACAAGTTGGAAGTGTCTTCCCTTATAGAAATACAAATGTTCAAATAGAAATAAAACACATCTACAATAGCATAATATTGTCTTTGCATTTTCAAGTTTGCAAAGCTGTGATGGATCGATCACACCTGAATTCTTCAGTTAACGAACCCCACAGGTACAAACTCTTCACGCCACAAGACCATAGTGGACTGTCAATGGTCATTACATGTACTCGGTCGAGTGGTCAGCGACAAATGCCGCCTTGACCACTACCAAGGTTCACGTTTCAGTCATGGACTTGGCCATTGTTGGCAGCTCGCTTGAGCCCCGTATAAAAATCACCTTTCCATAATGAGCAAAATTGGAAGTAATCATTAGGATTGCCACAGGTGCATAGCTGCCGAGCGGTTTCACTTTTATCCTTTCATGTTGGACGCGAATTAGCCAATTTATTCAGAAATGTGAAACGCGACTAGGCGGACTGTTATGTAGAACGTTACGGCAGAGTTACTGTAACTTTACAAGAGGGCATACTTCAGAATGAAGGGCTGTACCACTAGGAAACAAGGACCAGCACCGAGGGGGCCCGAAAGGTCAAGGGTCGAGAGAAGAGCGGGTTATGTAACACTATAGAAGAGGCGTGGCGAGAGACCCATGGTCCCCGAACATCAGTAGGAAAATTAAATTAGATGGTGACATTTTTTTCGATTCCGTACAAGGAGTATTTTTGGAATTACGAATCGCTTTCAATCACGACGGACCGCACGTGGAGTGATCGTATTGCGACCTGCGTACCGAGACAATGTTAGGTAATCGCGCTCTCGATGATTATTAAATTTACCTGGGTGACACTAATTTGGAAAGTATTCGACTCTTATTTCTGGTGGATCTGTTTCCTGTTTGAAGAAAATTTATATAAAATACTGTTTCTATTATAAAATACCGGACACGATATGGAGAAATATGCAACGGGTTCATGCTTTGCGATTAAAGATCGGATGCACAATTTGATTCACGATACAGAAATGATCAAGATAAAAGTAAACAAAATAATTAGGAACCGAAATTTACACTTGACATTTCATTCCAATGTGAGCCATGAAATCGTGCGACATAGGAAACGGTCAGTACCCAGATATTTAACTTAGCATGAACAAAACGATTATTTTTTGCATGGATGCAATCTACAGAAGTGCAGTGTACTTATGTAGCCCCCATTTTATTTAACCAAGCATGCAACAAAATATAATTCGCAAACCTGCAATCCCGAAATGTGCAGTGAACAACAAGTAGAAACGTTCTTGCCTTCCCCATTCCTTCACACGATGGAGCCAAGACCACTTAAGTTCAACATGGCCGACAAAGCCGAATGATAAATGGCGCTTTTGTGTTCCAAAGGGTCCTAAATACGGGTCGTTTGTCACTTTTGGCACGTCATATTTCACGCAATTTGCCGTGGCCGGAACGTCGTCGAAGGATGTACTGACGATAGTGTATAATAATGAAATTGGCCTTCGATGGAGCGTGTATCAATCTTGTAGCGAAAACGTTCCATGACAAACTTTTCATGAGTACAAATTCTAATATTCAGCAAGTTAATCCACTTTGGAAAATTACTGTATCTAATGCCGAATTGAAAAAGATGTTCTTAAGAAATTCAACATATTAATACAAGCATAAATAGTTAGGCGTGTGTTTATTTCATAATAAACGTACCGAAAAGTACATGCGTAGGCATGCTATTTATAATTTTATATTATTAAACATGTATGAAATGGGAAAAGCTCATGTTAATGAATAAAACCGCATGCGTATACTTAATTATATCATTAATATACCGGTTTTGGCCTTAACGATGAAACACAGATAAGCGCTTTTACGCATCACAATTATATCATGCACATTTGATCCCTTGCATAGCGTAATTTTCACTTTTCGAGACCTACACGCCAGGAAGGAAAATAACAACAACAACGAGTCTTGTTTGGCAAAATGTTGATGACAGTTGTACTATGTGACAATGCAAAACGATCCATATGATTCTGTACAAATTGTTTATTTACCTTCATCAACCATGTGAACTGTTATTGTCTCGTTTCACAATATATCATACTACCCAGTTGATATCTGCATGATATACGGTGCCGTTCATAACTTTTAATATCACGTCAGCAGGGTAGTATCCGTTAATGTTTGGAGGAACCGATAGGCCTTATTACTCGAAATCAACTATAAAGTCGTCATTATTTGGTAAAATATAATCAGATTCAATAAAACAATGTGATATAAAGGTGTTATATATTTAAGGTGTTATATATTTTACCACAAAAAAGCGACACAACAGCAACAACATACTTGGCACATTTAAGCGCAAGTGTTCATGACATCATCATTTACACGGCAACCTGTATGCAAAATATTATTTCACGTTTAAAATGCAGCGTCTAAGCGAGAATATTTCATTATTTTAAAATGCGGGCGTCAATGTCTGATGAACAGAAAACAGGTTACTGTCCTATCGGTGTGTAATATATCAGGCTCGACACGGCTCGCCGCTCTTTAATTTTAAGCTTCACCTGATATATTACTCAACGATAGTGCAGTAACCGGTAATTCTCTATATATTGAAAAAAAGTACAAAAACACACCAAAATATCCCGTGATCAGCTGCTGCTATTATTAGTGACCAATGTCCGTCTATCAACAGGGAGTTCCCGGTAATCGTTTATCGTAACCGTTGACCGATAGATGGCGACACAGGAAGACATAGAGGTTGGCTTTTGACGTCGATGTTGCCATCTTCATTTATCAAATTTGTTCATGGAAGAAATACGTTGGTTGTTTTGGGAATCGTGGGAAAGACCACTAAAGAGATGAACGCCAACGCATGCAGCATCAGCCGAGGATTGCATTAAGTGTATCTTGAATAATTACAAGTTATACATGTAGTTTATTATGGTGTTTGGTACCGATCTTGAGTAAATGCGAACATTCTCCTTTTTTGCTAAACAAATAATATGCCATGTTTTCAGTATTGTTCGTCACTACTGACACAGTTTTATGGTGGGAAAACCATATAACTTTTTTTTCGCAATACCGAACTTGAAAAACGTCTGCAATACCACTTGTCGGTACGTATACATCTAATAAGACTTTTTCGGTCAATAGTTGAATTCCCTCACAACGATATTTTAATTCGTCAATAAATATAAACAAATTCACAATCACGAATATCAACATCGTCTTCGACTTTCAATCCCAACAACTTGTGCCATCTGTTGGCCAATCGATGACAAGTTGATCGGATTTCTGTTTTAAGTCCATAATACCCCACCTGCCTCACTCATTACAAGTCTAAAATTACGGCATTATTCTGTAGTAAACATGTGTTGCTAAGCCTTATGTCTTAATTATTGTAGAACAAAACAGACATAATGGGGACTTCATATTTCAATTTGTCGCTACAGCTAGGTGGGAAGTTATGCGTTCAAACGTGGACGGCACATGTGTTGCGCATTCCATTGATGCAAACGTCTCTCTGTATGATATTTATTTTGAAAATGTCGATCACATTATGTATAAATGTAATACACTTAATTTATTTTTTGGAAAATACAAGAATGTTTCATGCAAGTGTAGTACATCGACTGTGGAATAAACAGCGGGCATAGAAAAAACATATTCCTAATTACACGCATAAATTCGACATACGAATATGTTTAAGAACATGTTCAAATACAGGAAAAGGTGTATGGACGAATTATCTCATTGAATGCAAAAATAATATTTTTACGTATGTCCGTATGTAAAAGTATGCTTCAATACACATCGGCAAATATTTACCAATTTCTTTGTTATTAAATTTGAGAAAAGTTTCGTTTCCAAATGAAACGTAAAGTGCCTACAAGAAAGTTGACACATGTATAAAACGATGCAACAACAAGATGTTGACATCGGTGCCTGCACGTCAGTTGCCTACAAGAGTGTTAACATAGGTGTTTGCAAGGTTTATCAATCAATTTCTGTCTGTGTTCGCATATATTAGCAATTGGAATATTTATATTTTAGATGTTGGTCTTTAAACAACACAACTTCATTGTTATTGTTGACTAAATTCTTTAAATGTATATTCTTATTTAAAGATTAAGTGATAAAAATGCACAGTAATATATCATTGTACACTGGCAACGGGATATTTGACAGATACAAACCGCATGTTCATTGAATATCCAGTACTTAAATTAGCATTCACCACATGTTGCAGACAGCATACTCATAATCGGAGAATGAAATATAATATGGAGGCTGTAAATGTCTGATATATGCAGCACAATACACACAATAAAGTAATAAAATACAGATGACACAGTACGCTGCACATGTAATATATATTAAAATCGTGCAATTGTGTAATTCACAAGGGGTAATGCCATTTAAGTTAGAAATGAACGGATCGCTACAAAACAAAGTATCAGTAGATATCAATGAGCCGTGCTATAACAAAGTATCAGTAGATATCAATGAGCCGTGCTATGGGAAAATGGCCTCAATGTATGTGCGTAAAGTGTCGTCCCAGATATGCCTGTGCAGCCTAGGCGTAAAGTGTCGTCCAAGATTAGCCGGTGCAGCTAAGGCGAAAATTTTGTCCCTCATTAGCCGGTGCAGCCTAGCCGGAGAGTGTTGTCCCAGACTAGCCGGTGCAGACTAGGCGAAAACTTTGCCCCTGATTAGCCTGTGCAGCCTAAGCGGAAAGTGTCGTCCCAGATTAGCCAGTGCAGCCTAGGCGTTAAGTGTCGTCACAGATTAGCATGTGAAGCCTATGCGAAAAGTGTCGTCACAGATTAGCATGTGCAACCTAGGCGTAAAGTGTCGTCCCAGATTAGCATGTGCAGCCTAGGCGTAAAGTGTCGTCCCAGATTAGCATGTGCAGCCTAGGCGTAGAGTGTCGTCCCAGATTAGCATGTGCAGCCTAGGCGTAGAGTGTCGTCCCAGATTAGCATGTGCAGCCTAGGCGTAAAGTGTCGTCCCAGATTAGCATGTGCAGCCTAGGCGTAGAATGTCGTCCCAGATTAGCATGTGCAGCCTAGGCGTAGAGTGTCGTCCCAGATTAGCATGTGCAGCCTAGGCGTAAAATGTCGTCCCAGATAAGCATGTGCAGCCTAGGCGTAAAGTGTCGTCACAGATTAGCATGTGCAGCCTAGGCGTAAAGTGTCGTCACAGATTAGCATGTGCAGCCTAGGCGTAAAGTGTCGTCACAGATTAGCATGTGCAGCCTAGGCGTAAAGTGTCGTCCCAGATTAGCCGGTGCAGCCTAGGCGTAGAGTGTCGTCCCAGATAAGCCGGTGCAGCCTAGGCGTAGAGTAACGTCCCAGATTAGCCTGTGCAGCCTCGGCGTAAAGTGTCGTCCCAGATTAGCATGTGTAGCCTAGGCGTAAAATGTCGTCCCAGATTAGCATGTGCAGCCTAGGCGTAAAGTGTCGTCCCATATTAGCCGGTGCAGCCTAGGCGTTAAGTGTCGTCCCAGATTAGCCGGTGCAGCCTAGGCGTAAAGTGTCGTCCCAGATTAGCATGTGCAGCCTAGGCGTAAAGTGTCGTCCCATATTAGCTGGTGCAGCCTAGGCGTAAAGTGTCGTCCCAGATTAGTCGGTGCAGCCTAGGCGTAAAGTGTCGTCCCAGATTAGCATGTGCAGCCTAGGCGTAAAGTGTCGTCCCATATTAGCCGGTGCAGCCTAGGCGTTAAGTGTCGTCACAGATTAGCCGGTGCAGCCTAGGCGTTAAGTGTCGTCACAGATTAGCATGTGCAGCCTAGGCGTTAAGTGTCGTCCCAGATAAGCCGGTGCAGCCTAGGCGTTAAGTGTCGTCCCAGATTAGCCGGTGCAGCCTAGGCGTAAAGTGTCGTCCCAGATTAGCATGTGCAGCCTAGGCGTAAAGTGTCGTCCCATATTAGCCGGTGCAGCCTAGGCGTTAAGTGTCGTCACAGATTAGCCTGTGCAGCCTAGGCGTAAAGTGTCGTCACAGAATAGCCTGTGCAGCCTAGGCGTAAAGTGTCGTCCCAGATAAGCCGGTGCAGCCTAGGCGTAGAGTGTCGTCCCAGATTAGCTTGTGCAGCATAGGCGTAAAATGTCGTCCCAGATAAGCCGGTGCAGCCTAGGCGTAGAGTGTCGTCCCAGATTAGCATGTGCAGCCTAGGCGTAAAGTGTCGTCCCAGATTAGCATGTGCAGCCTAGGCGTAGAGTGTCGTCACAGATTAGCATGTGCAGCCTAGGCGTAAAGTGTCGTCCCAGATTAGCCGGTGCAGCCTAGGCGTAGAGTGTCGTCCCAGATAATCCGGTGCAGCCTAGGCGTAAAGTGTCGTACTAGATTAGCATGTGCAGCCTAGGCGTAAAATGTCGTCCCAGATAATCCGGTGCAGCCTAGGCGTAAAGTGTCGTACTAGATTAGCATGTGCAGCCTAGGCGTAAAGTTTCGTCCCATATTAGCCTGTGAGGCCTAGGCGTAGAGTGTCGTCACAGATTAGCATGTGTAGCCTAGGCGTAAAGTGTCGTCACAGATTAGCCTGTGCAGCCTATGCGTAGAGTGTCGTCACAGATTAGCCTGTGCAGCCTAGGCGTAGAGTGTCGTCACAGATTAGCCTGTGCAGCCTAGGCGTAAAGTGTCGTCCCAGATTAGCATGTGAAGCTTAGGCGTAGAGTGTCGTCACAGATTAGCATGTGCAGCCTAGGCGTAGAGTGTCGTCCCAGATAAGCCGGTGCAGCCAAGGCGTAGAGTGTCATCCCAGATTAGCATGTGCAGCCTAGGCGTAAAATGTCGTCCCAGATAAGCCGGTGCAGCCTAGGCGTAGAGTGTCGTCCCAGATTAGCATGTGCAGCCTAGGCGTAAAATGTCGTCCCAGATAAGCCGGTGCAGCCTAGGCGTAAAGTGTCGTCCAAGATTAGCCTGTGCAGCCTAGGCGTAAAGTGTTGTCCCAGATTAGCCTGTGCAGCCTAGGCGTTAAGTGTCGTCCCAGATTAGCATGTGCAGCCTAGGCGTAAAGTGTCGTCCCAGATTAGCATGTGCAGCCTAGGCGTAAAGTGTCGTCCCAGATTAGCATATGCAGCCTAGGCGTTAAGTGTCGTCACAGATTAGCCTGTGCAGCCTAGGCGTAAAGTGTCGTCACAGATAAGCCGGTGCAGCCTAGGCGTAAAGTGTCGTCCCAGATAAGCCGGTGCAGCCTAGGCGTAAACAGTTGTCCCAGATTAGCATGTGCAGCCTAGGCGTTAAGTGTCGTCACAGATTAGCATGTGCATCCTAGGCGTAAAATGTCGTCCCAGATTAGCATGTGAAGCTTAGGCGTAAAGTGTCGTCACAGATAAGACGGTGCAGCCTAGGCGGAAAATATCGTCCATGATTAGCCTGTGCAGACTAGGCATAAAGTGTCGTCCCAGATTAGCCGGTGCAGCCTAGGCGGAAAGTGTCGTCCATGATTAGCTTTTACGCACATGCGTTACCGTTTCCCGTTTTATATATAATTTTAAATTAAATATGATGTACCTAATAACTTAGATGTTTGGAAGGACATTAAAATCTACGTACAAATAATAAAAAATATAAGATATTGCGTTATCACACAATCAATATTTACAGTCATGTCAGTACATGCACGATTATGACAAACAACCCAGATTCAATACCGCTATATCAAACAATAAGGAAAAGTATAATTGTTATGTTTAAATATTTATTATTTATTATTTCGGTGAAGGTCTTTTTAAATGCGAGTCTTAAATTCTATGGTACAGAAATCGCAAAGGCATGATTGAACCGATGAGAAGCGCATACAAGTCTTTGGTGAGAAAAATGCAGCCCACAATAGCCCATCAGCAGTTTTAAGTATGCAGATTAGATGGGACTGATCAATGATTGACGTCAGATGGTATCGGAGGTGTTGAGTTAGCGTATTATGCAAGAAAGAAAGAAATGTTCCTAGGTCGCAGTTCATAATGGAGCAATGTTAATTGATAATATACATCATACATAATATTCATTTATTGGCGGTAAACAATAAAACACGTTTGCAGAAGTTTTGGGTCAGAGTTTTCGGTTGACTTCGGCTGTTATTATACTCTCTATTATGTGACTGCGTTTAGACAATGACAGCGTAATAAATCTCCGCCGCCTGTGATCTCTGATTAGCATAACGGCGTGTCGGCTTACCTACCAAAACCAAAGCACGGTGAGGTGCGGCAAGGTTACCTGCCTAGCGGTTTTTGAGTCGGGTACGGGGTAGTGGATCACGTTGTTTTGTAGGCGTCGTTACTAAGCAATTTAATGTAAACCTATGTTTTGTATTTAAGCTTGATAACATCTAAAGTAATTCTTTTTAGACACTATCGAGTCCGCTTAATGGGTAGAACAGTACGTTGAGTCACGGGTTCAATCACCATTATGGGGGCGTTCTTTAGATCCCATCTAGACACAAAGTACGTGTTCGACACAGGAAACGGAATCGAGAGCAATCGAGAGAATCTTGAGAAAACTCACTTTGTGGGGATCGAACCTGGTCGCTAGGAGGATGACATATCCACTTCGCCACCGAGACCTTTAATACTGATTGAGTGTGTACATGTCGTATATGTCCAGTGTAGCTTGGTGGAGTAGTTACGTGCTAATGGTGATGTAGCTGTCTTTTAAGACTTTATATATTGATTGTGATACGACGACAATTTTGATGACAAGATACGGCGATTATAATCATGATGTTTATGCTTACAATGCCAATGATGTCGAAGATAATGATGTCGACGACGAGATAACGAAAACGGCAACGATGGTAATAATGGTACTGCTTTTAATGCTGCTGTTGTTGCTGTTACTGCTGATGATGATGATGATTTGATTGTTCTACTCTATTATTATTATTATTATTTTTATTATTATTATTATTATTACTATAACTGTCATAATCATTATTTTTCTTCTTATTATGTTTTATATTAAATTTGTGACAATAAAGCACATGATTTGAGTCTTAAAGAGAAAAAGTATATAAGAAAATTAGAACAACAACAAGGAGAACATAAAGGTTTCACGTTAAAAACCATAAAACCTCAAACGTTCGTCCAACTACGCGCTCTCGTTTTCTATGTGCATACTAGAGACATCACAACTACCTGCTATGTTGTAAAGAGGACATCTTAAATTAAGCAGGTGGTCCAAAATAATGTAGCAGACCGCATTGAACGAGAAAAAACAATAAGCCGATGGCAAATCAAAGACGTAATTAAGTCCTTTTTATTCTTAAACAGAGCATTAATTCGTTCGGTGTTTACTACCTGAAAACTAAGAAGAAGTCAGACTATTTTGGGGAAGTTTGCAATATCAGGGTTGTTCTTAACAATTATTTATTTGACGACAACTGTCATCGAGGCTATGCTTAAAACATGCTTTACTGATAAAGGGTAAAGAGAATATTACACAAAAAGTTATGATTACAACAGAAAATATAACAACAAAACAAAGATGGTATTTAATATTTATAAAAAAGGTGTGCTAAACATTACAAATCATGAATATTAGGACTATAGAATAGTGGCCGTTTACAGTCAGTTTAACCCATTTATGTCTAACGTCTAGAACAAAAGGCCCTGGCAAACAGCGTAGACCCAGATGAGACGCCGCATTATGCGGCGTCTCATCAGGGTCTGTGCTGTTTGCTTGAATGAATTTCAGTAAGAAATATTCTAAATATAGAAATAAATATACAAGACATCCCTAATTTTGGAAATAAATGGATCCAATTTAGAAGGATGGGAGATTCCACTACACATAAATGGGTTAAACGAGTCCATGTTGAATTCACCAGATATACATTTCACAAGATCGATACGTTCAGTGATCCATAAATGCCAGACAAGCTTAAAAGGCAGATTGTTTATTTGTTTTTACGACTGCACTATGACAAATAAATAAACAAACTTCAATGTTTTCTAAATAACCATAGATACTAGGAATGTAACGTGAGTTTTAACCACATTAAACGGTTTCTTAAATTTCGATTTCAGTTTTGAAAATATGCAATCGTTCGATTTAAATTTGCACAAATCTGTTTTAAACATGTTTTTTTCAACGTCTTATTCAAGAAATGAGTAAATAAACACAGCAAAACACCTGAAAGCGGACTGCACGATTTTTCTATGTGTTAAATTGTAATATATTGATAAAACTATGTTTTTTACACATTTTATATCAATTCATAAATGTTTGACAAACTCTTGCAGTCCCGCTTTTAAACTCATACTGCAGTTGCTTACTATTTTTATATCTCCGAAAACTGGCTTATTGTAGGTTGACAGATATATGCATTTTGTCCACATGCTATTTATTTCAATGCGTCCGTTCATCGTTATGCATTCAAAACAAAAACGAATGAACACATTCAAACGAACAAATTCGCCTTCTGAGCAACAAAATTACGGTTGCAAAAACGAAACTAGCTGTCCCTTTGTATTAGATAGCTGCACACAATAAATTTATTTCCAGAAATCATTGTCTCATGTAAAATCTACTTTATTCTCGCCTGATCCAATCGGCAGATGAGATTACTTCGAGATGACAACGACAAGAGAAAATGGCGGTAGTAACAACATAATTAACCCAACGGAACGCTAATGAGCCGCAAGTTAATCATTGTTTTAGCATCTTTTCATTGGCTTTCTATTGATTTGGAATCCTCTTCAATTTGGTTATTAGAGGTCGTTAGGGGAGGACAGCCCATTCGCAAGGACGGCAATTTCCGAGAAAACTGTTTGACAAATTGACCCTCAGCAATTTATACGTGATTTGGATAATTGCGCATCGTTGTAAATACATGAGGAATAAATATTAATACATCAGGAAGAGATCTGATTGCAGAGCAAAAAATACTATGTCAATCATTGTGATACTTAGATTGTAATATCAGATTTGTTAAAGTGATATTATTGGCATTTTTCACTGTTGAATTGAGCTGAAAAGAATTAACTGGTCAAAAGTGTTAGTTAAAATGTGGTAACTGACCAAGTATCTGCAACTCATCTTGCTACCAGTTGTTTATAAAAAATATAAATTATATTTGATATTTTATATGACACACCCAATCCTCTAAGCCGAAATGATCCGTAAAACAAAATAGTGTCTTTGAGTCGTATGAACGAATCTGCACAAAAACTAAATTGAGATTCACATCGTACATCGAATCATTTCTGTCGTTAGTTGTCAAAACGAAAGTACGGTTGATATTCAAATGCATTATTTTTCTCTTTCCGGGATATTGTTTTAGTATGTTGATGCTGCATTAACAAATATACATGTGTATGAAGTGAAAACACCAAAAATAAACAACGGTTGCGATAGACACCTATAAACTGTTAGATGCCCATAATATAATCATAATTAAGGGTAGTCTGTGTATAAAAGAGAAAACGTTTGCAAAACATGCATCCCCAGCCACCCCACTCGCCCCACAAAACATGCATCCCCAGCCACCCCACTCGCCCCACAAAACATGCATCCCCAGCCACCCCACTCGCCCCACAAAACATGCATCCCCAGCCACCCCACTCGCCCCACAAAACATGCATCCCCAGCCACCCCACTCGCCCCACAAAACATGCATCCCCAGCCACCCCACTCGCCCCACAAAACATGCATCCCAGCCACCCCACTCGCCCCAGCCACCCCACTCGCCCCACCCTAAACGTTCAGCCAAGCCGTAAATATGCAATAGTTAAGATATCGTTTTTTATATTTAAGCCCTGCGACCATGACATGTCATTTGTTTTCTCTCCTAACCGCCAAGACTGACCAGCAATGTATTTGTATTATTCTACGTTACAGCGTTCTCTAGAATTTGTGTGGGAACGTGCATCGAACTATACGGCTTCCTCTTTTCCGAATAAACATCATATACTATGTGGACAAAAAAGGGATTACACATTGTTCATGGCACAAACCCTTGTGACCATGACATAAGACCTGTAAAACTCATAATCAAAAGCGGAATCAGTTAATTTTTGCCTTTTCGCGAATGCATGCATAACGCGAATTTGTATTGTACCATTTTTCAGAATTAACATTCTGGCCATGTATTATCAATATTCCTCCACAAATGTGGCCTCTATAGTGGTTTCAAGGATTTAAATAATTTCGGGTGTTGACCTAGTTTTTGGATGAACGTGACAAAAGATTCGAAATCAGTACTGATATTCTCAAGATAAACAACCTATCCAAAATATTGTAACGTGTTTATAGCGCCAAGAAAGCGTGGGCATTGTCAATAAAATAAATTGCACGCCCGATGTACAGTGTAATATTACGACCGTAATATCATCTGTGCTACCCCAATGTACATATACCCACTAAAAGCCAAACAATACTTACTGATGCATGAGTTTATAAAAAAAAAATGAACTGTCATTTTCGGTATTTCACCAGCCAGATAGGGAGTTAGTGACAAATTCTTGAATAATCGGTTTGATCAATTTTCAAAAATGACAGCGCGCAAATTTAGGACCGCGCGAACATGCCCGCCATTGAAATTGCGCGACATGTGTACCCCGCGAATTTAAGTGCTTTCACATAAAGCCATTAATGCCTAGCGTCTAGAAAAAAATGCCTTGGCAAACAGCGTAGACCAAGATGAGACGCCGCATGATGCGGCGTCTCATCAGGGTCTGCGCTGTTTGCTTAAAGGAATTTCTGTAAGAAATATTCTAACTATAGAAATAAAAATACTAGACATCCCTAATTTTTGAAATAAATTGATCCAATTAAGAAGGATGGGAGAGTCCACTAGGAATAAATGGGTTAACCGCCATGCCGATTGGCAAGATCGTAAGTCAACGCGTTCTGTAAATACTAGTATCGTGCAAAAACAAACTTATGTGTAAACCACACATTTCTTACCATATACGTTTATTATATATATGTGCTTGTTTAATGTGTAACTCATAGAGATTTCACTGACAAAGTCTGCATTGGTCAGATTGATTGACAACAAACGTTGACCACCATTTGCTAGTAAAACAAACGAATATACCAAACGAATATACATGATTTTTCTAATAATATTGAGAAAGGCATACATACGTTTGTGCATCATATTGTTTCGCATCGACTACGCTCTTCATAATGTCATCTGAAAATGTTAAAGCAAATGTGTTAAACATATCCAAAATTGAATGCGATACACAAGTACAGCAATATGACGAATGTTTATTTATGTTGATACGTACGTATACGTATATGTATATGTACATGTATTTGTATGTGCATATGTATATGTATATGTATATGTATATGCATATGTATATATTTATATTTATATTTATGTATATGTAAAACTATGTAAAGAAATGTATCTTTGATTCTCGAATAAATTATGCATGCTTCACTTATAGTCTTCAAATAATAAATGCAGCGTCCATTTTAAGTATTAATCATTTTCAGAACTAATTTAACTACACAACTGTCCGAACAAGAATGAACTCATCAATGTTTTTTGTTTAGCCGTCAAATTGGAACCAAAAATTTATAACTAAAAAAAAACATTTCTAGTACATATTCGTATTCAAACGGCATCTTTTAGTGCAGAGATTGCATCATCATTCCAACACACTAGATTACTAGAAATCATAATGTTCAATTATTACAACATGTATTCCATCCCAGCTATAAAGTACATTGCAAATCCAGTTCTTTACATGTTCTACCGCTTTTTTGAACTACAAACAATTGCAATATACATTCTATCTTTCAATATCGGATCAGTTTCCGTCAAGGCCATCCGTATTTATTTACCTTTCGTTACACAGACAAGTTGACCCCATTTGACCACGCGAATTGGCTTAATTTACACAACCTTCTATACAGACATCATAAGCCACCATTGACTCCATTTGTCAAACAATGAATGTCTTTTATTTAGTATTATTTTATTCGGCGGGCAACGTGAATAGAAAGGAATTCCATTCTTACGGCTACACAACGGCTTACTACGAAACTAAACCTTATAGTAAAAGCTGTCTCTTTCAATGAAAGCACAATGGCCATTGTAATTCGCTGAACTTGGCCCAAATAAACATGCAAATTGTGACCCTATATACGGTGTGTTTTGTTGTCATGCAATGGATACGTTGCTTGGTCCAGATACAATGAATAGAGACTGAAAACCGAAACTAAATGCGCTGTGAAAGGATGCTGTAGATACTTCCGTGTTATGGACTATATGACTTAGAGGCTTTTTAACATGGAACAGTGTCTATGTAAGACCTGTTTTAGAAAACTCGTGCACATGATATATACCGAATTCTACCCAGCACACGCCCATAAACCCCATGCGCATGTACGATATACGATTTGTATGCAATGACACTACAAAACAGTATGCAGGACCGAATATTGTTTATGTTTTTCCTTCTCCCATCAATGCATATTTTCGTTATACACTTGATAAAATTATAGTATACTATGAGCCGTCAAACATAATTTTAAACACACTGTTAAAGCGGCCTAAGGCCTCACCAGATTACAGAAACGCTTCCTTTATGTAAGTTTGAAAAAAATATATCGAAGAGAAATATTCCACTTTGATATGCTTTGATTAAGTTTAGCTAATTTAAATATATATGAACATTAAAATCCAATCAAACCATCAGATATATACTCATACAGCGATTTCCGTGTGACTGAAACTAATAAGGCATAAAATTGCTCATTCAACATCCACAAAGCCAATTTTGATTTTACTACAAGATTCATATCGCTTTTTACATAGCGATCAGCTGTCGCGTTAATTGAAACAATGGCGGCTAAATATATTTAATGATAAAGATAGCTATCTGATGGTCCGATAGTACGGTCTATCCGATAATTTACATCAATGCAAGTTTTACGGCGTAAAAATTTCCCGGACACCTGTGACGAAATGGCGCGCGCAATATGGCGCAATCTCCGTGTAGTCATTTGTCATGGGTGAAATATGAGCAAATAAGAATAATGATGTGAGGTGAATCAATCAGCCACTTCTTAGATAATATATTTTCACGGGAAGATAACACATTAAAAACGCGACCATATGGCCCAGGATTGGTGGTGTACTTTACGATTTTTACAAACCAACTACGACGATGTAACGGTAAAACACAAACAGACGTAGTTATACCCGATATACTGATTACAAAAATAATTGAAATAATACATTCTTAGAAAAAAAATACAAAGAAAACACACAATTCAACGACTCTCCATACTGCTGATGATTATACTTATGTTGATGTTACGAAATAGTTAACTTACACAGAATTACAGTTGACTCAACGAATAAGCAACGAATATTCACAAATTTAAACGAAATTAACACATCATATCAATTTTTAGGCTATATGACTGATATACTTAACAACAATTTATTGAACCAACTGTTCCACATGCAATCAAAAATATTTTATTGTCTTGAAAAAAACGAGCCTCGATCTTGGATGACAGGATGTAATCCATGTGCGTAAAGTGTCGACCCATATTAGCCTGTGCAGTCCGCACAGACTAATAAGTGACTACAGTTTCCAATGTTATGGTATTTTTCTTTGAAGGAAGTATTTTCTAAGCAAAAATCCAATTAAGGCGGAAATGGTCGTTCCTGATTAGCCTTTGCGGATTGCACAGGTGAATCTAGGACGAATCTTTTCATGAAACCCCTTTTTCCCAGAGCGAGGCTCACAAGCATTCATCTCTAGAAAATGATCGCCTAATAACTGAAATCAGAACATATCCTTAGAATCACATGTGAATACATTAAGTGTTATGACGCATCTTTGCTCCGACATTTTACATGATATGGTGCGTGATGGCGAGTCTGTGGTTTCCCCCCAAAAAACGAGCCAATAATTATGAGAGTGTAGAATAACTCATAATGCTATTGAAGAAATTTTTTGGAAACTTTCAATGTATATTATTATGGACGTATATTACTGTGATGGCAATATCTATCAGATGTCAAACACTTGTCTTCTTATCATCGACAGAAATTATGGCGGTGATGGTGATGATGATGATGATGATGGTGTTGATGATGATGAATGATGATGATGATGATGATGATGATGATGATGATGATGATGATGATGATGATGATGATGATGATGATGATGATGATAAAGGAGAAGAAAAAGAAGAAGATGATGATGATGATGATGATGACGATGATGATGATGATGATGATGATGATGATGATGATGATGATGATGATGATGATGATGGTGATGATGATGATGATGATGATGATGATGATGATGAACGCTTGGAAAGTTAAAAAATAAATAAAATCTGTTTAAAAGAATTTCGGGGTCCTCTGTAAGTATAATAAGTAAAACCGCTCTGGCAGCCAACCCGGGTTGCGCGGTTATCTTCCGCTCACCACTCTACTCCTGTTGGCCCGTAGATAGCCGAGAGATGTCGCTTCGGCCCTCCAGTTAAGAACTTGTACAAAGTATGCATGTTTACTTTGTCGAATGCGTGTTTAACCTGCGGATTACGACGACAAGTTGTGCCACATTTTTGTCACAGGTGTTTTCGTCGTTTTCATTTTGTGCTTTGCCTGATAAATCTACAAGTTCATATCGCGTTGCGAAATAAAGTGAAAGTAATTAATAATTCCAGCCAGCGGTGTGTATTTTATAGAATGTGTGTGAGTTTAAAATAATAAAAAGAAAATGAAAGCATATTTAACTTACGGGGCACATTAAAAGTATTTCCCAATTGTATGTTCCAATTTCATTTCCTGCTTGTCGTAAATGCGGATGTTTCTATATACTAGTACGTTATGAAAAAATCGAAACTGGCTAACAAGGAACATATTTTATAATAACTGCCTCCCAGTGCAAAAAAGAGATGAATGTTTCTCACGCTTTAAACATCCGTCACAAAAGTATGAAACCCGTTTTTAAACGGTTTACAATGAAAACCTGTCCCCATATTGACAGTCAAACTATGTCTCAATAATAAAAGATAGACTTGGTCAAATGTAGTACATGTTTTCAGGTATAGCATTGGTATTGGTCACAGTTCAAACTTATAAAGACATTTAACCCATTTATGCGTAGTGGACTCTCCCATCCTTCTTAATTGGATCAATTTATTTCCAAATTAAGGGATGTCTAGTATATTTATTTCTATATTTAAAATATTTCTTACAGAAATATCTTTAAGCAAACAGCGCAGACCCTGATGAGACGCCGCATCATACGCCGGTCAAAATTAGTTGATATTTAACTTGTGTCCGTGGGCTAACTACTTCGCAAGTTTCAAGATATGGATGGTCTCCGTTTAAACTGGATTATTATTGAAACGTCGAAATTTGTTACATTTTGAACGTTCTAACGGGTCAATGTTTATGCTAGTCGCATCCGGATATAAATATCCAGGTATTGCGCACAACTTAAGTACAAAATTAACGCAGTGTGGCGGTTACAGATTCGAAGTGATCCTGTTTTACAAATGTCACATTGAAACTACACCTACTATACGTAAATATTAAGACCTGCTTAAGAATTCACTTAAATCCCGGTTGTGAAACGCATTTTTAAGAGCTCAACAATTATTTACATATAAAATTACACGGTAAGCAAATGTAGGACGCAAATATATTGTTTTATAATTTCCGCGATTTCTCTAGATAATTTCTTCCTCTTTACCTGGCGATACAATCTAGATCGTGAAGTCAACGGAATGCCATTGGCCGGGAAGAAATTGCGGCTAATTACACGTGACAAGCGTAATCGGTAGTATTACTGTCCTCACCACGACAATTATCCTTATTTCGATGAAGCACTGGATCTTTAACCCATGTATGCCTAGAGTCTATAAAAAAGGCCTTGGCAAAAAGCGTAGACTCAGGTGAGACGCCGCATGATGCATTTTATTTCCAAAATGAGGGATGTCTAGTATATGTATTTCTATATTTAAAATATTTCTTACGGAAATTTCTTTAAGCAAACAACGCAGACCCTGGTGAGACGTCGCATCATGCGACGTGACCGTTTCATCAGGATGTACGCTGTTTGCCAAGGCCTTTTTCTAGACGCTAGGCATACATGGGTTAATTTTGTTGTATTTTGTAAAACAGAAACACCCTTTGTTGTGCGGTTTCCACGATGTTTATTGGATATATTGTATTATTGCAAATATATATTTCCTCGTTTATAACTCTGTTTTATTTTCTATGTGGTGTGTCGACAGAAAGAAGATTCCTCGAGAACATACACACGCATATGTATATAACTCATGACACGTTTATTACATGTATTTCGTGTATCACTTTTTAAACCATCTATAGTCCAGAGGGGGTAATCACGTGACAATAAAAATGGCGACGTCCGTGCCGAAACAGGTATTTTTCGCCGTTTGATACTCTTTATTGGTTGTGTTTAATGTTTATTTTTAAATGCCGCTCTCTTTCCAATCACATCAGTAAGAAAGTGATTAGCGTTTGTTTCATGTCAATATTCGCTCTATACCTCGACTTTACTCGTTACATATTTTCTTAGCAAGACTGTAATTGTGTGATCCCGCTAAGAATTTTCGAAGCAAGTATAAGTCGAGATAAAGAGAGAATAATAATACGAAATAAAGCGTACTAATTGTCTTGCTGATGTGGCTGGTATGTGAGCGGCATTTACAAAATCAAAACAAATCATAAAGGGTATTTAACGGCGAAAAATACCTGTCTCGAAAAGGACTTCGCCATCTTGATCATCACGTGACTAACCCCTCTTTATTCATAAAGTTTTAAGTAAAAAACAGGCAAAAAGCATATCATTAACCAATATTCAGGTAAAAATAAAGATATCATGTTTCACCATATCCCACTATAACTTACTAAAAATAATGCGGTTACATAATGTTTTGTGTGTTAATATGCACGGTTGTCGTCTGGCATGATAAATGACACCCATTTTAAAATAGCGGATGGGGGGGGGGGGGAAATTCTACGAATTAAAAAACAAACGCTACTAAACTACAGAGCCATCAAAATAGGATATCGGTATCCTGGTGATTGAATTACTGTGGGTGGGGGACATAAAAATCACTTATAAATGTTCTTTTCAGTTTTAAGACGCTCTGTATTGTAACTGTTAAATGAAAGTCAAGGAAGCATTCATGGAAATGTACCTTAATCTATAAAAAAAAATCAAAATCATCCTACAGTGCCATTCACTAACGAAAGAAAATAGAAACACATACAAAAGTATATTACATATTTAGACTTTCCCACCCCAAATTATACCCGTCTTCAATCAATGTGTGAAATCTGTTTGAGTCAAAGCGAAAAAGGTTCTTATTCCATGCACAGTTTCATATTGTTGATGGATGCCAACCGTCTCCAGTATGGAGATTTTCAGATGCTTTATCAGACCAGATTCTTCTTACATTGCAGGCAATTAAGCAATTAAACATAATATATACACTAAATTTACACTACTAGTACATATCGGCCAGTTAAGCATTGATCGACACGTTTACTAGATATTTTAAATAGTATACATGCATTGTGTTGGTCTTGGTACAAACCGTTGTTTTAACATCCAAAGAATGTTTAATTCTTTGCTCGGCGTTCGTTATCCGGACTAGTCTTTTTCGTGTCAATTTCAAATCAAATGATATGCGATTTCAAAATAAAAGAGAAGGCAACACCTGATGGCTATCACTGACCTCTTAAAGAACATTCTTTCATCGTCCATTTCCGTCAGTTTTGAATTTAATGAGCAGAAACCTATGCTTTCACCTTGTTAACCAAAACACACCTATGTTTCCATTTCGTGCGACCGTGACTCAAGATTACTTAATTACTTGTTTTTGCTCAGGTCAAGACGACTCAAACCAAAACGGTCATTGCTAAAGGTAGGACAAATAGCAACACATTTAGTTTTAAATCCACGATAAATATTCATGAAAATCAAACATGACCCTGGAATGTTGATTTTCTACCCAATTACAAAAATCAGCATCAATGGAAAATAGCAAGGGCCGAAAACGTCTGTAGAGTTGCTTATATGAAAAGAAAAAGAAAAAACATTAAGTAAAAAGAATTTTGTCTGCTTTCGTTTTAAAGGGATCTTTTCACGGTTTGGTAAATTGAAAAAATTGAAAAAAGTTGTTTCAGATTCGCAAATTTTCGGTTTAGTTATGATATTTGTGAGGAAACAGTATTACTGAACATTTGCCATGGTCTAATATAGCCATTATATGCATCTTTTGACGATTTAAAAACCTAAAAATTATAAAGCGTTGCAACGCGAAATGATTGAATAATTTGGAGAGTTCTGTTGTTGTCGTTTAACTTTGTGAAACAACGAAGATTGCTTATATAACGTATAAAATACGCATATTATGTATGCTTGGAAGGATAGCTCAGTTGGCTAATGCGTTTTACCTTCAGGATTCCGGTGGTCACTGGTTCGAGCCCTGCTGCGGGCTACTTTTTTTCCTTTTTAAAATTTTATTTTTGATTTTTTACTGGAGCTTTTAAAATTTATTGTTTACATTTATCAATATATAGCATTTAATGACAAACTTCAAAACGTGCCAAAATCTGTGAAAAGGACCCTTTTATACCGTGGATTGTTTCTCTCAGCGAAATGTGTGCATGGCATCGCTTCATAATAGGTGCTTTTTAATCAGTAAACGCCTCACATTTTACAGTTATTCGTGACGCCGTTGCAAATGTTTTTTTGTAGTCAAAAATGTGTATAAAATGAGAACAAAACAAAATCTTTAAATAAGGTCATATTTAAGATACTTATACACTGTCTGCTAAGTACAGATTATAAACGCAAACTATCTACCTTTAAACCAGTGCCTAATTGCAGGTACCTGGGCTTCGCATGCGAGGTCATTGGTGACACCGATTGCTGGGCTGGAGCTATCGGGTTTCCAAGCTCGGGGGACACTTGAACAAATAAACCTTAAACAAACAGTAGTTAGCCCGACTATGCTTGCGTGAATAATGTTCCGAAATCACAGTGCTAAAACAAAACTTGAGAAGTTTGAAGTAATCTTCAGCGACCTACTGAGTCATGCCTGAGGAATGTATGAATGTATCTACAGCGACCTTTTTCTTAATCCTCCACCAGTGCTTTTCCTTTGCCATTCGTTTTAAACTAGGAGATTTTAATGATAATTTATGCCCATGTGGGCCTTTTTACGAGACGGGAGGTAGGATTGTTGTCCTACCTACCAAAATTATTATTTAATCCATTTATGTCTAGTGGACTCTCCCATCCTTCTAAATTGGATCAATTTATTTCCAAAATTAGGGATGTTTAGTATATTTATTTCTATATATAGAATATTTTTTACAGAAATTCCTTTAAGCAAAGAGCGCAGACCATGATGAGACGCCGCAATCTGGGTCTACGCTGTTTGCCAAGGCCTTTTTCTAGACGCTAGGGATAAATGGGTTAAAAGCTCTCTCTGTACGTCTGGAAATATTGTATTTAATTTGATATCTAAATATTAGTGTATGCTGTGAATATAAGATTTTCCGTCAGTTTGAGTGTGCAGCTCCAACAATTTTATTAAGTTTTGATGTAAACATCAGCCTGAAGTATCACATTTTTCACGTATTTAAATATGTGTCACTCATCTGAAATTAATTGGATCGTATTTGCCCTACACTTCGGTGTTCAAGATGTGAACGACAAGTCCGGGTAAGACTTAACTCACGTGTACTTTCATCGAATATAAAAACTGTATGAGATCGAAACAACGCAGAGAGAATAAGACAAGTACTGGGGGTACTACGGTTTGTGAATAATAAGTGTATAGAACCGTGACTAACGAGATACAAATTTTTCACTGCTTTGAAATACATGTATAGCGAAACAGTATGGCTATCCGTGGCCTCGGTGATATTGATCTATATTTGTATTTCAAAGTTTTATACCCATGCTACTTATTTCTAATGGTAAGGTATCTATTTTCTAAATATAAAATATAATTACTTCGTGTTTTGTTTTGTCGGTGTTGTATATTGTCATTGCTACATTTTTTGCATTTGCCTTAAAAGGACGTATGTACCGGTAGAACTATTTTCTTGTTTACAATCTATATACTGGTATTCAGACTTGGATAGTAGTATGACAAAGTGAATACGCTTGTCGTGATTAGTCCAAATATCCAATACGCATGCGTACATAACCGTTGAACGGTTTAACTCTTTCAGTCCTAGAACCGAATTTTGAAGGTCATTGCAAACAGTTTGGATCCAGAGGAGACGCCACAAAACGTGGCGTCTTATCAGGATCCAAACTGTTTGCTATTCTTATAGTATTCTATAGTAAAAAAATCGAAGAAAATGCTAATTTTAGAAATTCAACAGACGATATTTTAGCAAACGACGATATTTAAGCAGACGACTTTGGCATTACGGAAGCATCAAGTGCCAACTTCCCACGTCTCGAGCTAGCTCGAGTCTCGCAATTGTATCAAAATGTTCTTATCAGTCTGCTAATAATTGGGACAAAGTTTACTTTAATATCAAAGCCTAAATCTCCCCCAACAAGTAATTTACTCGACTCTGGCGAAAGTGTATTAAGACACAGCTTGACAACGTCAGATACGGACGATAATGCACCTTCAGAAATACTTGATAACGTGTGTGTCGCTCGGCTTGCGAAACTGTGGTGGTCTGTAGGCAGCGTTCGGTTGTCTTTGAAGACATCGTACATCCGCTAAAAATTGAATAAAATGACCGTAAACACCAGTGTGCCCTTAAGGACCAGCGCGCATGACCGGATATTTCATTGCCAAGTAAACAAAATGAAGCTTCGACGGATTCAAGCGAGGTGTATGCGTTCCTTTGGGTGATTGATTGTTGCGTAAAAAGCTTTAACGCGTTCAGCAAAAAACAACAACAACATAAAAACAAGTTAGTTAACTGAAATAATTCCATAATTATAAAGTGATACTGAAAGTGATAAGCGCATATTAGTCCAGATATACAGGGACCTATACAAACATATACATGTATAGGTCCCTGAGATATATTACAAACGCATTCGTCGCAACTGCAATCGTATGCATGCTTGAGCTACCGGTATCACTGAACATAAATAAAGGTACATATTAAAAACACAGATGACTTCCTTTGGATAACACTAGCATTTACATTTCCTTTGCAAACGTAATGAACATCACTTTAACTATTGTTGCAGAAAAGGGTAGTCCCGGAATACCGTATATAATAAGTACAGAACCAGATCTGTTATATTCTATATCATAATACAATAATATTTTGACAGCTTAATGATAATTTGAAGACAATTTGTATATTATTTGCAGAATAAAAACAAAAAAACTTCCAATAATAGGGTAAAGGTAATGTATAACAAATGTTCTTTGACCGACAGCAGAAACGATTCAACGAAATAGTGGTCACTGATAGTCGTCCATGCTAACGTTTTCGTGCAGGTCTTTCCAAATGATTTTGTAAAGGAACATGCTCATAGACCCCACAGTTGGAAATTGCTTGGATTAGTTTCTGAATTTACTATTACCTATGATTAAATAACAACCGGTACATTTAACCAGAGTTTAAACAAGCACACAGAGATAATTGTAAATAATGTATAGGGATATTCCTGAATTGAACATGCAAGCTCAGGTGTTTTGTTTTTGAAAATCTGGCACATAGGTACGCCAGAGTTGACATTCGGGCACATGGAAACCACTGTACTTCATTGTCCTAAGAAAAAGCCTGATTTCATGGATAATATGTCTACTCCAAATGCTAAAATTGTTAATTATATAACCGTTAATATTTCGTATTAGTTTTGCGCTCAGTAACTAGTGTAAGATATTTTAGGACAGCCCTCGTCGATGTGCATATGATGCACAATTCCGCCTGAAATTTAGGTTTTCCATGTGCTAAACAAATTAGACGAAAATATCAGGGTAAATAAGGCTAAACCTTTCTTAAACAACTTTACATCTTCTACAACTACTTCATATTCTACCTATTCCTAATTGATCATACTGCGATCCACGGAGATTATACAAAATTATTATAAAATATACAAAATGTCCCAAACCCGTTGACCATGCTGATATGGTAGCTTCTGACCTCCTGTCAGCCATTTATCTGCCCGGCCCTTTCGAAAAATTAATAACATTAAAACAATCCAACCCCCTTGCTTTCGCCATTCGTGATAAGAGCAGATTTATATAGTCGTACGGCGATTTATTCAGTATTTACGGGGATTATCTCAGAGTCTAGGAGATTATATACTTATTAATAATCTAGCCAGGACCGTTTTATTTTAAACACTCACGCTATTGGAATTTTTATAGACTACACTTTTTACCAATTGTTTGCTTAGCGGTTGCGTACGTCCGCGTTTGCGGATGTCGTTGGGACTCTGTATTTTTTTCCCCTCTTACATCCCAATGCCGTTTGATGGTTCGGTCGGTTATTTAATGGTGCGTTGCATTTTCAAAATACTCCCATTAGTCAAAATGCACGTTTTCTAAGTGCGACGCATCACGTGTAACATGATACTGAAGTTTACATTTTGTTTGTAAACAAAGGAAGAATGTGTTGTGAAAAAAATATGGACCGTGCCCAGTAAAAAAGGGGTTCAATGCATGTGCGTAAAGTGTCGTCCCAGATTAGCCTGTGCACTCCACACAGGCTAATCAGGGACGACACTTTCCACCTAAACTAGATTTTTGCAAAGAAATGACTTTCTGTAAACGAAAAAACAACATAAAACGGAAAAAGTCGTCCCTGGTTAGCCTGTGCGGACTGCACAGGCTAATCTGGGACAACACTTTACGCACAGGCATTAAAGCCCTTTTTGACAGAGTACGGCCCATATATAATTCATGGCATGATCCTACCAGAGCACTGTAGAGCGATTTTCGTGTATTAAAGTTACTCAGCGAATTCGAAAATAAGAGGAGTGTTGGCGATGTTTGCATCAATCTAGACCAAAATATTGGCGGGAAACAAAGATCGAATTAAAACGGTTTTGCACAAGTTAATTCCGAAAAAAAAGTAATGTGTAGTGTTATCATATACATATGTACACACATATTGATAATTTTGCACCAGATAGGCTAGAATGTCCTTATAGACGTTCGCCTTAAAAAGAAATATGCTAAACTCATTCATTGTTCTTAAATTGTAGAAAGGTAAAGTTGTTAGCTAAAAATTCACAAATACAAATAGTTGCTTTGCTTATTTGTACATTAATCTAAATGGCGTAGTCGTGTCAATGTGTCTTACTTAATCTGCAACCAAAATAGCAACATGATTGACTTGCATTAAAATAGCAGTTTTTACTATAAACATTTTTTTACAGAGACAGTTATACTAATTTATTCAACAAACAACTTACATGTGTATTTTTCATACGTGAATAACCTGTCGTTCGCCACCGCAGTGTAAGCAGATAAATTATAAACCGTAAATATAAATAATACTGTCGCATTTTAAATATTCATTTAAAAACGCAGTGGTGTGTTATGATTGTTGGAGAATATATTTGGTTGGCTACATCTGGATATTTCAACCCGTATCATATTTTGTAGTTATGGGTCTCTTTTTCTGTAATTATCTCTGCGTAATGATGCTTAGCGAAGACGTATTAAATTTCTTACCTTTTTTACGACAGCTCGACGATTTTTGGTTCACGTGAGTTTTACGACGATGATATTTTACGGTTGTGAACGCTACAATTTCATCAACTTGCTTAACTGAACAAACTACGCTCTGCTGCATGTAGAATATGTAAAAATACGAATGCCGCCTTTGTGCACGTAAATTATCATATATCTATATGTATGTGTTGCAGCAGTTTTTGTCCATAGAACACCCAACTAAAATTATACATGTTGACATCATAGATAATAAGAGACTGACGACTTACGTGACTATTAACTTTGCTATAATATACATAAATGCTATAAACGGGACATGTTAACAGATTTTCGTACTTTTTGAACATGTCATAAAATTAATATACTAACACATTTCGTATATTTAGAACAGTTGTAATTATTTGTAATTATAGAGAGCGTGATAATATTACAATATGTACCTGGTCCTGTATCTTTAGAAGCAAACGCCAATACTCGGCAGCTTTCGCTGGCTTTCGAACATTCATGGCTCTATGTAGGTTATACCCGCTTATGCAATATAATCGATAAACAGTGTTGCAAATGCTTTATTATTTTTATCAATCATTATCAATAAACGCACATGTATTCGTTTTTAATATTGTTCTTGGAGACATGTGCTATTTTGATTTTTTAAATGTCATGCATACACTTTTTTATGGAATCAATTACATTTTTAAAAATTTTAATATTGCCAAACTATGAGTCATTAACGTAAATGTAAATTGGCTATTACATTAAATTAACATTTGTGTAACAATAAGATCGAATTATTTGAGTTAAAACATCAATTTTATAGTTGAATAACATCAATTGCGTCGCTTTGTAATTGAGTCACAATTGATGATTCCGTAGACATAATCATGGGCAGAATATACAAGTCAATCCACATCCTGACTTTTTTAACATTGGCTACACGGTAAATGACTTCAATACGTTTACAAGCTACATTCAAGTTTGAACATACTAAAACAAAAGCCCTAAATTCAGAACTGCTTCATCATAACTCATTCTACAGTACACCATGTATGTGTTTGCCTATTTCTTGCACTCGTCTTGTTTATGAAGTGGAGAGGATCACACGCAAATCTCCGATATTTGTTTTATCGGCGAGGGACTTTAATTTGATGTCAAGAAGATTTGAGGTTATCCAGCAAAATTGAACTCTGGCAGGAAATTTGACAACAGAAAGATTCGTAATATGACATTGTCAGTTTTATTGTCTTCACGTGGGAATATGGTACCCTATGTCTTAAGCGCAGTGATCCTTAGAGTCGTAAATTTCACCGTATTATTGAATGAACTGAATACATGTCACAATCCGCCATCACTTATTTACATGACATATTACGTTGCATGATTTCTGGAGAACGATACAGTTTTCAATGTGGTGTAAGTCTGGCGTGTGTGTGTTGTTCTGAGTTTATTTACAGGTCCCACGTCCCTTCACGGAGTCATTTCAGCTGGACCTGATGTAAGTCTGGCAATGTCCTATCGCTGATATGTATTGCTCATTGATGCATGATGCATATTGGTATGTTTAAGCAAATAGAGGAAAAGTTGTAATTAATTTCCACATATACAATGAAGAAGGAAAAGCTTATGTAATAAAATCCTCTAAAATTTTATTGAACCGTGACATATATCGAGTAGCATATCTTCACATGTATTGTTAACTGATTATAAATTTTCAAACATATGCTCTAGTAAAAATATATATTAAATTGATATATAAATATATTTAACTGTGGGGATGTATCAATGCAAATAATCATTTTACCTGCACATGTATTATTGACCATATCATGAGGTTTCATCATTATCGACCACTTGTAAATTGAGGGAAACTTACAAGTTTGGCGACTTTTTAAATATAGAAATAATGAAACCCCATATCGCGAAAGAAATTATCCCATAATTGTTGCTATCGGCTAATGTTAAAAAGTACAGGACAATAACGAATACTCAAAGAACACTGAAAAAGAAAGCACCATCTTTGAACGTCAATTGCAAGACATTGAGGTTTATTTCTGTTTGAAAGATTATATTATAAAAAGTCGTGTTGTTTTCAGTGTGCTATTTTATCTTTACAGAACTTTGTATATTTCTTAAAACTATTCAAGTAGCCCGATTGTCGCCAATGTTTCAAAATATTTCCTATAAATTATCACACATAATTATGTAAGATCAACAGGAAGCTGGTTCGGCTTTAATTTACCAACAGTGCTGATTGGCTCATAATTGACTCGCGAAATACCAACAGTTTTGTTACTCTTTGGTGCGAAAAAAGTCGACTCGCCGGCCCCATCAAAGGGACCCCGCCCGATTAATGCCGCGAATGACATGGATTGGTCGTCAAGATTGTTTGTGACAAGCGTCAGCATACATGATTGAAACCTAGGATGTAAATTGAAACTTATTAATTTTAATCGTTTTATGTTCCGTCCTAGTTGGACCGTTTTAACCCATGTATGCCTAGTAGATTCTTCCATCCTTCTAAATTGGATCATTTTTTTCCAAAATGAGGGATGTCTAGTATATTTATTTCTATATTTGGAATATTTCTCACAGAAATTTCTTTAAGCAAACAGCGCAGACCCTGATGAGACGCCGCATCATGCGGCGTCTCATCTGGGTCTACGCTGTTTGCAAATGCCTTTTTTCTAGACGCTAGGCATAAATGGGTTAATCTTTTTTCATCATGACACTAGTGTCCTTTTTTGTATCTAGCAACAACTACTGAAAATCCATTAAATAAAACAATAGAAGAACAGTGATGACGATAAACTAGTACATGATTCAACTGCCTATTATTGCCTGGTTTTTACGAACAGGTCATGCTGAATGTTCAGAGCAAATCATCGTTCCATAGAGCTTGCCGTAAAATGCGACTGCATGTTGTTTAATGCGGTGGACCAAATCCCAAGTTGAATCCTATAAGGTTCCTCCATATCTGTTTCAAGATGACAATCATCGAAAACGATCTAAGCTCGTAACCACAATAGCCTCTTACGATGAACTTAAGAGTGATTGAGTGATAAGAGTGATTACCCGCTAAAAAAGACTAAAATGACCGGACATTATTCTACGATTTAAATTATTTAAAATTGTTCATTTCTGGTCAGTAATTAGCACACATTTTTATATAACAGATGTGCATATAAAGTATTAATGTTTCAAAAGGAAAAACGTTTATCAGCCGTTTATTAAAATTTAGTGAAATGATAGGGGATTTGTGAATATCGATCAGTCCCTAATGCTGACCCATCCATTCTGCTTTTCATATACATTTGTACTTCAGTTTTTAGAATTTACAACTTGGACAATTTTGCGTTTACGTTCATGTGGTTGTTCTTAAATTTTATTTGCTCATCCTTCACTTTCCTTCACCAGTACTTCACATCTATTTGCTGTATTGCCTATTATCACATCACACGCTGTATCATGCGAGCTCTATAATTGTTAAGGGGTAATGTTATAGTCATATCGAGTCTTGTATAATATGTTGAAGAATTATCGAAGTCGCAGAACGAGCCCTGGATTTAAACACATAAAATGTGATGCATATTATGAGTGCGTGAAGAATAAGATTTTAAGTTCACGCATTTGAGGAAGATCCTATTTGAATGAAACAGAAGTGATCCTCCAGATCAGTGTTTTACATCAGATATAGACTTTATCGAACATGGAAGTCTTTTCAAGTTATATAATTGAACAATAAAGTCCTTAACTTTTAACACAATCGTTAATTAATTTTCCTTGTAATTTATCGACTGTTTTGTAAACCTTAAAACTTAAATTGTATTTCTAAATTTGTTTCGATTGATTACATTTTGCAGCATACGTTTTCATAGTTTTTGTGTGCGTTAAATAGTAATTGAAATCTAATGTCCGACGGATGAGTGGCAAAACGCATCAAACCTGGCTATCTTTGATCAGAGCTGTTAGTTCCAGAAGTAAAGCATTCAAGTATCTGTTTTCATGCTAGCACTTTCAACTGGTCAATTTAATTGTGTTTTTTTTTTCATTATTTGCAGTGCGTTTAATTAAACATCTGATCTCACAACAGAAATTTGAATAAATCTCTTGACTTTATAGGATGATGATTTGAACACTGTAAAGTTTAATTTATAAATAATATCATCATTCAATTCAATAATGATTATGTTTTTTAACTAAATGATTGTTTTAAATAAATTCAACACCATATTAACATGGACAAATATTAAATAACATACATTACCGTATTTTTGTATCGATTTGCTCATATTGCATTATAATTATTACTTTATTATTATTACATTATTATTAATGTTATTATTATCACTGGATAGTATTATTATATTTATTATTATTTAATATCTATCATTATTATTATAACTATTATTATTATATACAAGTGAAGCTGTGCATGCAGCGTTGGTACGCGCTACCGATGATGCACATTTAAAACAAACAGACACAAAGCAAGCATTTTAATGACATTTATTTTCTTGTAAAAGAACTTTGTAATTTCATTTGTATTGTATGATATATACAATAATGACGTTGAAGTCATAGTATTTCAACAAAATATAAATAAATATACACAATCAGACCGAGTTTCTTCACCCAAATTCATAATACCATAACATAGTTTTAATTAATATTTGTAATGTGACTATTTCAGCATTCTCTGAAAGTGTGTGTGTGTGATACAGAAAGATCCATACATCGTAGAACAACAAAAATAGTCTAAATAATAAGTAGAATAATAATTTTTTTACATAACACATGTGTAAGTTTTAATATTTGAGCCCAGACCCGGACTGTGAATAGTCGGTTCCGCACCAAAGTGAGCACAAGAATAATAGCAAAATAAAATTTTCAAAAACAAATTTACAAAATAACTATGTACATGATATTCTATCTTACCCCATTGCGACGTAGAGACAAGTGAAATAATGTTTTAATAACTATATGAAAATTTTTGAACACAATATTTTACAAAAATGAATTTAAAAATGATATTATATATTATCTTATCAAACAAAGCAAACATTAGCTTGACCCCCAACACGGACTCTAGATGAGATATACGCTCCGTGCCACTAATGAGACATATTCTCAGACAGTTAACAATATTACTAATAACTCCGATAATTCAACTGTAAGTTTCGAATTTCCAATACAGGTCATATTTTAAAATTACCCTCAAGTCGAAATTTGGCTCCAGTACAATGAACGTCGGTCGATATTGGAAATTAATTTGGCATAAACCTTAAAGTTTTTCGAACTTAGTATGCCAGGTGGAAATAAACAAATATTACCCTAAAATAACGCCTACGGGTTAACTTTGTACCACATTGTCTAAGCTGTCACCGACAATAACCAAATTGAAGGAAAATTGAAATTATATCATACAATTTGTAACATGCATATAAATATACGCTGCCTGTGTATTCAATACTTCAATATTTAAAATAAATACCGGCTCATATATTTTGATTTGGTGAAAAATCGCAATATATATAATTATAAGATCTGCTAAAAGCAACTAATCTGATCGAGATCGGAATTAAACGTGTTGTTTTAGTAAAGCTGGTATTATTTAACCATAAACCCTCTCGTTTCACACAGGTGTGCTTTGCGGAGTTGAAACAAGACCAAAACCATGGAGCGTAAAGCCTGAACATATTTTATACCCTAGATCAACAGTTAAATTTGACGTGTAACTTAATACGAAGACACTCACATTAAAACACATCTACTATAATTATAAGACAGCATTTACCGTTCTAACAAATACACACACACGTTAAAAGTTTACCTGATATACACCCCAGCGATGACAGGGAGTCGTGATACTCAACGCGCACATATACATAAATACTGATTGTTAAAAAATAAAACACAAATCTACTGTTCACACTACTGTTCACATATGTGTAAGGGGCACTGTACTGCTGTTGACGGATGAATGATCGGACACAGGCATTTGATAATGTCCCTGCATGGCTTGCATTTGCTGATGAAACCTTTGTTGCGTGTTCGGGTCATTCGGATCGCTTCCGGGCGGTAAATACATGCTTATCATTTCGCGCAAGTCCCCAGGGGCGACGCCGTTTGGGCGGCCACCAACGCTCTGCGCATGCGCGCCACTAGAGTGTCCGGTTGGTGTGTTCGAGTCCCGTTTCACGCCGCCATGCGACTGGGGCGGCATACCGTACGGCACGGACATTGCGTAGCCCCCATTGTATGAACTCGATGACATGCCCTGGGAGCCCATGCCAGGGTTGGACAGGTAATGACCGTAGGGGTTTTGCATCTGCTGCATTTGTTGGTAGGCGTTGGGGTCGGCGATCATTTGGTGGTACCCGTTGGGCATGTAGCTGTTCATGTACATGCCGGCGTCACGACCCATCTGACCCATGCCCGGTGGCATTCCGCCGGCACCCGGTGGCATTCCAGGAAGTGCGTATTTGTCTTTCTTCATCAGGGTCTTCGTCTTTCGTCGGGGCCTGTATTTGTAATCGGGGTGCTCCTGTAAGTAAATACAGAATTTTAAACATTTTTTCTTTTTCGGATATTAAATTAGTAGTATACATTTGATTTTGATGTAAACATGTACTTTTTCTTTTAATATTTTATTTAAAATATGTATTCCTCGTGTACGTGTACGTTTCGTAAACAATAAAAAATAAAAAACACATCGTGTATAGACCTTTGATAAACAATTACAATTTTATTACAATCGTATATTTGTCATTCGACTCCGTACATTCTTTCTTTCTGTAGAAATCGAACAGAGGTTGCAGGCCAAAGTAAGAAAGAATGTAGTGTAATTGCATAATTATGCCCGGAAATTTAAGTCTATAATTCATTTCCATGCAATAATTCCTTTTAAGACCTGACTGAGCAAAGCGGGCAAATAACTCAATATGCATGCAGCAAATAGAAAAGACAAAATGAAAGTGCAGAGTTTCTTTGCATCCCCACCTTGCAGTTGCAAATTTCATACATTTAATTACACGTCGTATAAATTTCCCAAAATCATTCATTTGAAAAACAGTAGCCATTTATCTTAAAATTTATAGCGCATACCCAAACGCTACCCATCCTAAATGGTATAAAATCAGATATTTTTACACAGTTTTCTAATAAAACACTACAGGTTTTCTACTGAAATATACTTCATCTACGGTTAATGCGTACGGACAAAAAGCTCGTTTAGTTACAAAAAAAAGAAAAAAAGTAAAAAAAAAAGGTTTTAAACAAATACAAAAAGAAAGCAGCTACATAAATTGTGTTTTCTACATGATATATATGGGTGGGGTGCAAATAATTGAAACTCTTACCGCAATTACCTTCATATGGATCGCCCTCAACCTCTTCGCCTCGTCTATGAAGGGGCGTTTCTCTTGTTCGGACAGCAGCTTCCATTCGGCACCGAGACGCTTGCTGATTTCCGAGTTGTGCATTTTCGGATTCTCTTGCGCCATTTTCCTGCGTTGGCCCCTCGACCAGACCATGAACGCGTTCATCGGACGCTTAACACGGTCGGCGGCGCTCCCGCCCTTGCCGCCCGCTCCCCCGTGCGTACCGCCGTGTTCGAGATCGTCATGGTCGTCGTCCATGTGGTCATGGTTGTTGTTGAGCCCGTGAGAAACGGGGCCGCCCATGCCGTGGTGCTGGCTGCTGGGTGGAAGTGCCGTCTGGGGAGCTTGCCCCTTCAGGGACATCTCCGGGTCCATGTCCGTGTACTCAATCTTTATGCCGGACCCTGGGGACACGTTGGAAGAATACAGCTTGAAGCCGACGTCGGTTCCGTATGAAGAATACGTCGTGTACGTTATTGACGCTAAACGAGCGCTGCGCAAATACTGTGCTGAGAAATTCAATTATTACAATCTTTAATCCCAATTGTTTCTGCCCGTCGATGTTCCACACGTTCGATATCTCTTAATATTGCTCAGTGTGTTTCAAACAATTTAAAATTCACACTTGCTTTTTCATTTGAATAACTCTAGCACGTCCCTAACAATGTACATTGAAGTATAATACTAGATCCAATTGTACATAAAAGAGATAATCTTCACTGCTTTTCAATAGTTTCTATATAAATGTCTCTTTTGCCTAAAATACCCTGCTTGTTCGTCTGATAATTCGCTTTAGTGTTCGAAATGTATTGATCAGCTACCATAAATGATATCACCCCGGCCAATCAGAAATCGGCATTCGCAAATACGCTTGAGAAAATCGTGTCACCGAGCTATTTGATTGGTAATCGGGCTGTCTACACGGTAGGCGTGAACAACTGAGAGGGCGGAGCTAAAGGTGTCATGGCAGACAACGCAGGTAACGGTGTTCTATGTATTTACTCAACTGTCGACTACCTGGACAAGATTTTTGAGTGAAAATTGAAGAACATGTTTGGAGATGTCAGATTTAGTAACATCTGATTGGATTACTCCGACTTTGTGACAGAGCTGGGTAGAATCGCTCAGCTGCCAGTCATTTCTGAAACCAAACACACCCCTTGGAAACACGAAAGTCTACGCGCAATCCTTATGTTTATTTGGTATTATCTAACGAAAATATACTAGTAGAAAAAAATACGTCTTTTTTCTGCAATCATCAGAAATAACTAAATTCATATATATTAAAATAAGCATTCATCATTTTTATAGGAGTAACACAATCATAATACATTCCCCCAAAGTTAAAAAAGAAAAACTTGCATGTCAAAATAGGAAAAAATATTCCAATCAATTGACTAGTATAAGTCCAAACACTGTTTTTATCACGATTATTTTGGCCTCAATGTTTATGAATGACTGTTTTCTGTGACTTTGTGTATCGGAATTAAATCGTGACACATTTATTTCAGTACGTTGTGATCTTTATTATATACCGGACAATAGCGACCGCTTAATAAGTAGCATGGCTTATTTAACCCAGATTTGTGTTCAGCGTGTACCTTTATGCAACTGTTTCAATTTCAAAAGGACAGTCAATGATCGGGGGTCGAGCATTGTGTGAACATACAATATGCATTGTAAGTTATTGTGTTCCGCAGTTAATGCTCTCTTTTCACTAGAGGTCGTATTTGGTGACAATTTATAATAAAAGCCACTGTGTTGTATTATACTTTTTGAGGCAAATTCTTTATACGGATTTAATCGGACACGCTCCTTTCACGGCCTATTTAGTACGGATTTCTTTATATTTTATTATTTCGATGAGATAATGCCTTTTTAAACGCCGATACAATATCAAAACAAACCCATATGTTGACCGAGCTGTGTGTTCCGATTGTGTATTAGGATGATCTGTGTGTTGATTTTATTGTCTGAAAAAAATACCGTTAGTTCGCTGTCTGTTTGATTTTATTGTGCGGAATAGAAGCAATTGCTTATTGACAATAGTACTGACAAGAATAATGTTAAGGAGCGAATTAAGTGTTTACATACTTTAGGATACAATAAAAATCTAGTATTTGATACTTGTTTGTACAATTTAAATTAATTGTTTGATTTTTAAACGATGCGAGTAAAACATGACAAATACATTATAAAAAAATACGTTTTACTAAACTTATTGTTTTATAACAATAATTTGAATAACTATTTGTTTGTTTTTGTTATCGAATGATTCTTAAACGAGATATTTTTTTCTGAAGAATAAAGAGTTGTTGTGATTGAAGCAATATTTTACTACACTGTTTTTAACTGAAATTGTTTCTGAAATGTGTTTTTGAACTATCAGCACTATGAATAAATTCCCAGCGACATGTATTGTATCAGTTGTTTGTTTTGCATGTGAGTTGATCGGAGTAATTATTATATGGATTGGGCATAGTAAAGCCAATGCCACATGCATGCTAACGAGCGGGAAAATAAATATCAGTGAAGAGATGGGGAATTTAGTGCCATATAAAATTCGATCCATTAAATTAGACTCAATGGTATTAATACTTCCCAGAGAAATGTGAAGTGATTTAATAATGTACACAGGGCAATACATTTTTTTCTTGTCCATAAAGAACAACAAACAACATTTAAATATTGCAAAACATAATGTTTAAAGAACAACAAACAACATTTAAATATTGCAAAAAATAATGTTTCGAGTTGATAACAACAAAAAAACGTGTTCTTTTTATCGATTACTGCGAAATGACGTTTTTTTCTAACATTTTTTTAAAATTAGATCTAATATTATTTTCTATGATTGCGAGTGAATTACAATCGATATTCCACCAATTTGCAACAACTATCCTCTATTTAATAACAACTTAAAACAATTATATCACTTGAAATAATATTTTTTATTACATTAAATAAAAAAAGACTGCATAGATATTGGACAAAAAACAACTTAATAATATTATTAACAATACTAATGATGATGATGATAATAATAATAATAATAATAATAATAATAATAATATTTGTATAATAATAATAATAATAATAATAATCATCATCATAATTATAATTATTATTATTATTATTATTATTATTATTATTATTATTATTATTATTATACAAACATTATTATTATAATGATTTGTAACAAATAATAATAATAATAATAATCATAATTATTATTATTATTATTATTATTATTATTATTATACACACATTATTATTATAATGATTATAACATTATAGTTTGTTGACGATGTACATGGTACAAGTCTAAATAAACTGTCCGTCTATCTGTTTGCTTGTCTGATAAAAATATTATTGTGACATTATAAAAACAAAAATTTATAAGTAAGATTCAGTTAATATTGCAATTCTGTGGGAAACTTAAATGCAATCGAAATATCGACACAATTAGCAATGTTACACTAGTCAACATAGATGCCGCCTTTGAAGCCATCGATTACTGAAATCGATTGGTCACTCCGAAGTGGGGTTACGTGTGCAGTTGCTGACCGACAGACAATAGTGGATAGTGGTCAATTAAGAGTTTTCCCACCAAAAACCGTTATTCTCACTTTTCATGTAAACATTTGTATTGTACAGGTGCTAATATCACAACGTGCTTTTGTATCGGTGTCCATCAAAGATTCTTATCAGACCGGGAATTTATTAGATTTATTAGATATGTATTCGGACTGATAGTCATAAATACTAAATGGCATGATGTTCTTTTCTATTTGTTCACACCTCTCTATGATATCTATCTATATGACTGCGGGTTGGCCTTTGAAGACACGACTAATTATTTCAATTACTTCTTGCATTGCTGACCGCCATAGCAACCGAGTCATCCGAGAATCACTCAATGAAGTTCGTCTTATACTTCTTAAGACCACACTGCAAACGAGGATGTTCGCGGATTAAAATGAATTTATCCAATTTATCCAATCTGACAATAACGTAAACAAACAGCAATTTGCGTGCGAAATTTTAACAAAGGTTGGAAATGGTACCAAGAACAGAGATGATCCAAAAGCAAGTAAAATAATCGAAATCGGTGTACGGTTACGCAACACTGTTAAATATTGGCACCAATTGGTTAGAGAAAATTTAGTTTGCCACATTAATTTTTGAAATCATCAAACAGAAAAACTCTTGATTACATACATACATGTATATGCCACATATGTGCCATTAATTTAATTATATAAAGCCCTTTAACGACATTATTAACATGCCTGGTTTTGAGAAGTATCCTAAGAACATTTACAACTATACAATGACAATATTATTGCACTCAGTTGCCTTACTTTAATTTGAAGAATTTGTTAAAAGCATATGTAATACACATGTTTATAATTGTAAGGCGATTCATATGGGTCTTCAGACTTCAGAAGTAGCCAGGACGTGGCCCGTGCATATAAAAAGCCGGACCAGTGTTTTTTTGTGGAAATTTTGTAAAACATGTTTTATAGTATTTATCCCCACGCTTTTTGAAAAAAAGGTGGGGATATTGTGGTGATCTCCGCCGTCCGTCCGTCCGTCTGTCCGTCCGTCTGTCCGTCCGTCTGTCCGTCCGTCCTGGCCACTATCTCCTCCTACACTAAAAGCACTAGAACCTTGAAATTTACACACATGGTAGCTATGAGCATATGTGCGACCCTGCACTATTTGGAATTTTGATCAGACCCCTGGGTCAAAAGTTATAGGGGTTGGGGTGGGGCCGCGTCAGAAATTATCACTCATTTTTTTAGGTTATTTTACATTTACTTCTTTATTTCTACACGGATTCACTTCAAATTGATACTGGACCTCACCTATGACAATACGGTCAATCTCAACCATGCATGGCCCCATTCCCAACCCTGGGGCGCCCCGCCCACATAGGCCACACCCACCAACAATTTCCATTTACTATAATTTTTTCATTTCTACACGGATTCACTTCAAATTGATACTGAACTTTTGTTATGACATTAGGGTCAATCTCAACTATGCATGGCCCCAATCCCAACCCTGGGGCGCCCGCCCACATAGGCCACACCCACCAAAAAATTCCATTTACTATAATTTTTTCATTTCTACACGGATTCACTTCAAATTGATACTGAACTTCTCTTATGACATTAGGGTCAATCTCAACTATGCATGTTCCCATAACCAACCCTGGGGCCCCGCCCACATAGACCACACCCACCCAAAATTGCCTTTACTATAATTTCTTCATTTCTACACCGATTCACTTCAAATTGATATTGAACTTCTCTTATGACAATACAGTCAATCTCAACTATGCATGGCCCCATTACCAACCCTGGGGCGCCCCGCCCACATAGACCACACCCACCCAAAATTGCCTTTTACTATAATTTCTTCATTTCTACACCGATTCACTTCAAATTGATACTGAACCTCTCTTATGACAATACGGTCAATCTCAACTATGCATGGCCCCATTACCAACCCTGGGGCGCCCTGCCCACATATGTCACACCCACCCAAAATTGCCTTTTACTATAACTTCTTCATTTCTACACCAATTCACTTCTAATTGATGATGAACTTCTCTTATGACAATACGGTCAATCTCAGCTATGCATGGCCCCATTACCAACCCTGGGGCACACCTAGGTCAAACATTCGGCGTGGGGATACGCGTCGGCCTCTGCCGCGCCATTTCTAGTTTTTATATTAAACGGGTATGGCCAATGTAAAAATACAACAAAATTTGTATATTAATAAAAAATCTTATACATATTTTGATTGAACGGTTGTCAATATGCTGTCGTTAAATAGAAGGGATATTAACATGAAGGGGACAAAAAGTGTTTGTTCGTAAAATTAAGCTGAAGTCTTCACAAAAAGTAATTCCAAGCGCAAAGGAACTCCAAGCATTTCATTTCAAACGGCATTTAGTTTATAATAATGCTTCATCTACTACTTGCATCAACCCATTTATGCCTGGCGTCTAGAAAAAAAGGCATTGGCAAACAGCCTAAACCCAGATGAGACGCCGCATGATGCGGCGTCTCATCAGGGTCTGCTCTGTTTGCTTTAAGGAATTTCTGTAAGAAATATTCTAAATATAGAAATAAATATACTAGACATCCCTAATTTTGGAAATAAATGGATCCAATTGAGAAGGATGGGAGAGTCCACTAGGCATAAATGGGTTTACCTAAGACAGTCCGGTACGCATCCGCAGTTTGGTATGTTCAGGTGTTTTATATTGTTCGCTTTCTATATCATATACGTTATATGAATATAAGGGTATACTGTTATCGTCTGTTTATTATTCTAAATCTAACATTGGCGACGTTTAAAACATGTATTTACGAGATTATTTTTAAACACGTTATCATACGTCATGATCGCCACAAAACCAGGTAATGTTTTTTATCACGAATAAGGGTAATTGTTCAAGCGTAAAGCCTGGAGTTTTAGTGCCAGTCTCTGTGGCCAATTAAGCCTTCCGTTTTAGCATTCGAACGTATAATCCCAGCGTGCTCACTCGGGGGCGAAGGACCGCCAAAAAAGCCTTGAAAAAAACTTGCACCGTGTCTTCTAACCGCTTAAACATTATACCGCACCGAGGGAAGAGAAAAAGCAATTTTAGAGCTCATTATGCAAAATATCTTAGGTGGACACAGTCATGCGTTTAAGGACTTATCAAAAACCATAATCTTCTCAGACGATACGGGAAACTACATGTCCCGCGTCTTGGCAGCTATTCAAAATTTCGACCAAGATTTGAAAGATAGTCGCTTCAAAAATGCCACCTGTAATTTATCGCTATTTTCGGCCAGCACCGTTACGAACGTATCGATGTAATTAGCGGCGCGGTCTCTTGTCGACATAATCATATTTTCTTACATTTTAATGTATTGTGAAACGCCGAAGAAATTTCGAAGTCAACATGACAGATAATGAATGCCAATGGGAACGCGTATTTATATCACCAAACGCAACTTAAAATGAGATAACGAAATGTTTGTATTATACTTATTTTTAAATGTACGTTTTAAGTCACGAAAACAGGATGCTTTATATAAAACATTTGTTTACAAGGTGAAAATGGTTTATTTTATAATATAGCAGTACTATCATAATGTCACTTTTATCTCTTTCGTTACCCACATAAAAAAGCCGTAATATTAAAACTGCATATGTGCTGCCAGTAGTTCTGTGAAAGGATCCATTTTTGCATTGCCTTTTCCTCACTGTCCCCACTACCACAGCGAAAGTGTCACCACTACGACATACTGACTACCATGGAAGAATTATATATTTTTATTTAACGACCAGATGGATTGCTGATAATTTATAAGCTATTCCAGAAAAGTTCCATGTTCATTGCAAGCCAGAATAGTCTATCAAAACATGTGTGAACAAGACTGATAAGCCATTGTTACTATCCATAAATCACCATCTTTACAGCTTCATGATAACACTAGACATGTACTAGATTTAGAGGCTGATGTCATGGTACAAGGGTACACAATTGGTGCCATGGTACAAGAGAACAACGGAGAATTCACGATGCATGTGATCATCGAACATGTAATGGTACATGGAAACACCGTACATGGGTCGTTATGACGGAAAACCGGATACATGTATATCCACTTTTCAGAAAATTGTTAGTCTTGACCCCAACTGCACTCATGTTTGTTGTCATGGATTCATATCGCTTCAACTGCAAACATTATATCTAGTATATTTATACTATATATGGTTGTTCAGAACATTCGCATATTAAATCCGAACGAGGCAAACATTCAAGCACAGGTCAGCATCCACTATTATATTCCAACACAAAGAAAAACGGTATGAACATTTACCCATGGCACAACACATAAATCTACACATTAAGGACACATATTTATTATCCTACGTCGGATTTTATCACAAGCAAAACGTATATTTTATATATTTGCAAACATTGTTCAACCTTCTGCGTCAAAATCAAAACTGAAGTCGACTGGGCTAATTCCCCAAACCTTTTTAACGTTTTTGAATGTTTGCCCCGATACGAGAGTAATATGTAACGCCATAAGAAAGGGCCTTTTCAAATTTCTAACAATATATTTTGTTGAGACTGATAATAGTAACAAATTCCTTTCATTTGTATTGAATAGCAATGAATATAGATTTTCACGCTTGTACAATGGAGTTAGTATGAATGGACCTTCAATGGTTTCCTGCCTGTTGCCTTTAATTCCCCTATTCCATTTAATATGAATTGTGTTAGTTAAGCTCTATCTCTTGCAATAACTATATTCAAATCAGACAAAACCCTCCCTGCCTTGTGGAATGGCTCGGCGAAATGGTTTAACAATAGTGTTGATTGCACACCGAATTAGTCTTCCATTCAAGGCCAAAGCAAAATATTCTTCATGTTTTGTACAAGAACGGATTGGGATATTTGAATTCGTATTATATTCCCACTTCTTTTGTCGAGCAATCAAATAGTCAAGGTAAAGGATTAAAGTCTGTCCTCTAGTTATATCCTATAATGCGATCCAAATACTTTAAATCTATATGTATTTCACTTTTTAATCCTCTGCGTGCACATTTTAATCTGTGTGTTACAATAAATTATATAACTTATAAAATAAAAAACAATATGTCGATTTGTAAAACGGCAAGAAATTCGAATTAACACTTCATGTGTATCACTGATATTAAAACGCCAAGCGTCAAGTTCATTTAATGGTGGTGGTGGTAGGGGTGAAAATCAGGTACCGGTTCTTTAGGATGCATAGTCGTCGATAATTATTCTATTATTAATATGCTTGGCTGAAACGTTGTGTTTCATATATAACTCACATATCACTTGTCATCAGAAAAAAAAAATATTAATAAATTACTAATTGTATCTTATGATTAAGAAGGTTGTAAACGACAAGAAATCTTATGTGTTGATCTTTCATTTAATATGAAAATCAACTTTTCATTTTACTTTTTAATAAAGTAATATTAATGACATAAACTAATAAATAAGTAAAAACATAAACCTATCCATAACACCATGCATGAGGCAACACTGCACTCGTAGTTGCGACTGCGTCTTTATGAATGATCGTTGTGCGTTATGATGACATTGTGGAATTTGCATGTGCTAAAAAGATCCGACATGTTGCGTTGCAGTACGGTGAGATTTTTTTGTAACACAACAACCAGTTCTCATTGTTTTGATAGGACTTTTTAAAGGGTTAAACAAAAAAAGCGTATCTCCTGTATTTGGTGTTCTTCAGTGATTTTAACCCATGTATGTCTAGTGGACTCTCCTATCCTTCTAAATTGGATCAATTTATTTCCAAAATTAGGGATCTCTAGTATGTTTGTTTCTATATTTAGAATATTAATCACAGAAATTCCTTTAAGCAAACAGCGCAGACCCTGATGAGACGCCGCAACATGCGGCGTCTCATCTGGGTCTACGCTGTTTGCCAAGGCCTTTTTTCTAGACGCAGGCCTTTTTTCTAGACGCTAGGTATAAATGGGTTAACCCAACAAAAACGTTGGCTGTGGCCTTTAACAACACAACAAATACTCTATTATAAATTCTTGGACAAACAACACTGCAATGCGTCTGTCAACACTTTTAACCATTATTTACTCTAAGCGAGAGAAAATATGTACCCAAAATGTCGATCGGATTACCACGGGTTACATTTAAGTTTTCACAAGAGCTTCTTACGGTCAATATTTAGTAGCTAGGAATTTTGCTAATTGAGGCTTTTAAGAGTATGAGTAAGCGAAGAAACACGCAAAATTACTTCTGTTACCGCATAATTGGGTAGGATTTCACACTCTGACCTAACCGGGTGTAGAAAAGCGGTCCTTTGGTTTGATGTATTAAGCACGGGGTAGTTCTCTCAAAGACGCCCTATACTTTAACGGTAACACTTTCTGTGCTTTCAAAGTTTGTTTACAGACAGACAGACAGACAGACAGACAGACAGACAGACAGACAGACAGACAGACAGACAGACAGACAGACAGACAGACAGACAGACAGACAGACAGACAGACAGACAGACAGACAGACAGACAGACAGACAGACAGACAGACAGACAGACAGACAGACAGACACTTTATTTGAGTTGCACAATGTACATCGTCCTCAGCACATATGGTTATATATACAATTGTCAACGTGAATATAAACACAGAAAAAATGTTGTTTAATCGTGCAGTTAAATGTACAGGGCAGTGTAAAAAACAACGGAGGATGAACTGGTAAGTTATGGTGTTCGATTTGTAATATTTGTGCTCAATTTGAGGTTTTCCTTTCCAAAAACTTCATCTAATCATTTCTAATCTAGCGGCGGATTGCAGTAGCTGATCATGTGTAAACAACGATGGTTTAATGAATTAATATTTTTAATGCATTTGTTTACGTGTTTCGTTAAACGAAAAACAAATACTAACAAAAGGAAACCTCCAATATCCACGTCGTTGAAATAAAAAAAGTATCTTTCATTTAACCCATTTATGCCTAGCGTCTAGAAAAAATGCCTTGTCAAACAGCGTAGACCCAGATGACACGCCGCATTATGCGTGTTCAGTACCAGCGCGGATGGCTATGAAAGATCAACTCGTTAGTTCCAACATGGGTACCTTACCTTCGATGACCCAATTTTATTGAGTCACCCGTGAAACACTGTGGACGAAAACTACCACAATTCAATATTCTAAATATAGAAATAAATATACTAGACATCCCTTATTTTGGAAATAAATTGCACCAATTTAGAAAGATGGGAGAGTCCGCTAGGCATAAATGGGTTAAAGGGATTTTATATCTATGAAAGGCGGCGAATGAACGGATAGGACAATTACAACATAAAGGTATTTTCAATATGCATGTGCTGAAATCAAAATGCATATAACTGAAAGCTGGATCTGATGCTTTGAGTTACTGAGGTTTTGGGTGTTGAACGTTGTTCGAATTAGTATTTACAATATTCAATTGTTATAAATGGATTTGTGTGTTCAGTACCAGCGCGGATGGCTATGAAAGATCAACTCGTTAGTTCCAACATGGGTACCTTACCTTCGATGACCCAATTTTATTGAGTCACCCGTGAAACACTGTGGACGAAAACTACCACAAACACAACCGTAAGCGTCAATATTCTGAGGGCTAATATTTGCACTAACTTACGGGACTTCCTGCCGTGGAAGAGAACGGAAATTTATCTGAAAGTTCAATCAGCAAAATAATTCAGCAATTATGGATCTGTGAATGCGATTGCCTATATTCTATTTACACGAACGGGTGTCCAATTTCGGCAAATGTCATGACGGTTTGTTAAATAGAAGGTAATTTGGCTCGTTGGCATTTTTCGATTAATTCTCTATTACAAAGTCGCGTCCTCGTGGTTTCTCGTCGTTGTCTCGCGGGACTTCAAAGACAAGTTAAGATTGTCAACCCCAAGTTCTTCTGAGAACTGAGGAATTCTCCCATGCTTCTACGTTACTGACAGCAAACATCGACCAGCTTTTAAGTCAATAAAACATATTAAACTGTTTTCTGAACCGCCATTGCATGGCCTCAAAGAATGGTTATTGATTACGGTAGGATAATTTTATGGAAAGACATTAATATATTTAACTATTTTCTAAACCGCTATTGACGGCCGCCTCAAAGACTGTGTATTTATTACGGTAAGATAATTTTATGGACGGACGTTTACCGATGCTAATTAAATATATAGTGGGATGTAGCATTTTTAATGTAACGAGTTCGGTGTTGCAATAGAACATGACACCGCTTATTGATAAGCATTCATGTTGCTATTTACCAAAACGCGATTACCTTTTATGACCAACATAACGATTCGACATCACGGGTCAAGTCTTGAACTTTTTTATCATGATTAGTCGAGAAGCATCCATCAGACCGATGAGACCTTTGTCAAATCCAATTTCCTAGCCATCTGAAGCGAAAACACCAGTGGACCTTCCGTCAGTATCATGGCTGGGGATTAGTCGGCAAGTTCAAAGGGATTGTGACCAGGAGCTATTTACCGAACGGATCGCGTTTTCCACCTGAGCTCACCGGGTTGCTATGGAAACGCGACGAAATGCCGCAACACTCGGTCTAAAGGGAGGGCCGATTTGACAGAGTGAATTAACATTCGTGTGATTTTCCCACCGTTCTTCCGTTCAAAGAACGCTTGCACCTGAAGAAGTGGCTGCGGATGATCGGCATTATTAATTTGCATTTAGGTTTTGTTTTATTTTTCGATGGATAGAATGGTAGTAAAATGCATCATTAGTTCTGTTTCGTACTTTTTCGTAGCGTAATGCGCGTGACAATATGGCAAAATGGGTGCTTAGGTGTATTGGTATATTGATGTATCAACATATTGCACAGGTGTTCGCATGTCTGACAATTATTTGAAACATTTTATGTTTTCCGTTGTGTATGTCTGTGGGTAAAAACTTATTTAATGAATTAATCTTTTGGCAATATCACCAAAGCTGTTCTTCATCCTATGCAATTCATATGTGTTCCTTATGGCCAAAAATGGAAAGAGAATATTATTTCACCCGTCTTAAATAAAGATATTAAATGTAACAATAATGAAGTGAACATTCTATTTGAAGTTTGTACCAATTTCCAATATCTTCCAATACGGATTATATAGTACGTCTTGTCGCCTACTCTATAGTTTGCAAGTTCTTAATATGCCTTGCATAATAAACATATTAAATCTAAATTCTGATATAATACATCAGATAACAAAATTAATATTTTAATGTATTGCAATTAAAGGTTCGGCAATTATTTAACGAAACGCTTTCAATGCGCAATCTAATTGATCCGCGAAAGTGGCATGTCGGGAATTCGATAATAAAATAATTGACAGTTACTTAAGTGATGCATTTTCCCCACTAATGTGCATGTTTCGGCACGGAGACCGCCTTCAGGGAAGACTTGCCACTGAAGTGTGAAGCCTCGAATTGCACACTAATGACCTCTAGGACGAAGGGAATCATTAACGGGTACAACCCTGCGGGAAACGATGTAGGTGTCCTGTTTTATTGGTCCCGGGTGCAAAAATATCGGTAGCGGTTATGGCTAAGGTGTTCGAAGTATTGATTCGCGATTTGTGACAGAGAAATTACTTTGCGCAGGTAGCCAGGCCATTGGGCGTTAAGGTGGAATTCGTGGGAACCTTTGCGGCACAGTGAATCGGTTTGTTTATTGCTGGTCAAAATATGACTAGTTCGATAATTGGCCGTATAACCATTTCCAGGGGTAATTATGGGAAATATCGCGAGTTGGCAAAGACAATTTACAGTTGGCAGCGTCTTGATAGTTTATGACATATATCACTTAGTATCGTTTCATTTAGTGTAAAATATAAATACCATTACCGCTATAGTCATGACCGGCCATGTCCTTGCAGATAAGTACCACACCATGCATCGTGTTCACAACGGACTGTCACTTTCGTCCAAATACAAGTGTGCATTGATTGCATACCAAGCAGTTTTGAAAATAAGAATACTAGGGGTAAACAAAAAGTTCCTGTAAATCTAGTTTTGTCTATGTATTAGTATACATACTATTAAGGAAAATACACGTTTATTGTATTTTAGATTTAGGGATAATTAAAAATAAGTAAGGCAATTTGATTAATTAATTGAAAATAATAAATTCATCGGATTACTCCACTTATACACATGTTGGGTAAGGGATGGGATCTGGGATCGCCGATTTTAAAAATAAATAAATAAACGCTGTCTTTGCGGAGAAACAATGTCAAATTCAATCGACAATTGACAAGATAATAAGACAATTATAACAATCGTATTTCGGTGTTATTATATTGGTCGTGTTCTGAGAAAACTGGGCATAATGCATGTGCGTAGATTGTCGTCCCACATTAGCCTATGCTGTACGAACAGGCTAATCAGGGACGACACTTTCCGCTTAAATAGGTTTTTTGCTAAGGAGAGACTTCATTTCAACGAAAAATATCATAAAAGCGGAAAGTGTTGTCCCTGATAAGCCTGTGCAGACTCCAAAGGCTAATCAGGGACGACACTTTACGCACATGGATTATGCCCAGTTTTCTCAGAACACGACTTATATGATTGCATGTATGCGGTATAAATGGACCTTGTATTTGGTATAACTGGACGAACAGCATACGCGTTACATTTAAAGGTAGAGGTTCATTGCAATAAACTTGGTGTAAGTACAGTGTACGTCAAATTTTAACGAGTGCGTTTTCTGACTGAGTTACAAACTAGTTGTTTTGATTCTGGTTTAGTGGCAACTTACTACGGACACGAGTATAACTTAAGCGTATAACTATTTTCTAAATAATGTAGTTCAACTGTGCTATTGGTATAATTTAGTTTAAACATTCAGTAAATTAAGTAACTTCGAAGTTATTTTTGTATGCGCTTTAACTTCTCCAAAACTAAACTGTGACATCAACGTTAAAACTTTCATCTCTCGACGCGCTAAGCCCGGTACCTCGACGTCTCGAGTCCTGACTTATGTCAACACCTTTCTTTGCAACCATTGTTGCACTGATTGGTGCGAAATTTTGACGGGATTAGTGTGATTATAAGAGAGCTTTGGTCAGCATTAATGGGTTGTTGTTTTGGGTAATTTTCACACCTTGTCCTGCCATTCATTTTATTTTAAGTGGACATTTCGCGGTTTACAAAAAAAGACGTTGAGTACATCTGGGTATGTGCTATGATTGAGCAAAAAGCGAAAGTTGAGTCTTTCTAAAGAACCATTATCGCATTTTATACGGATATGGTTATTGTTATTAAAACGTCAGATTATCAGACTATCTTATGTTGTTTTTTTTTCAACTATTCACTAATCATTGGCAAACATTGAGTCCTTCTAGCGACTTTACAGCATTTTGTTCTGATGTCATTATTGTCATGATTATGACATTATCACGTTATCTCGTTTTTGTTGTTGCGTTTTTTCAACTCCTTTGATTGACATTTTTTTAATTTGTTGATCGTATACGGGATACATTTCAACTGTGGTTATTAAACCATTTTGTTGCAACTTGGAAATTTCAACAAATAATTTCGGGAGCACGTGAACGTTTTGTCATTATTTTGAAATAAAAACCATAATTTGCTGAGTCGTATCGTGTGCGATGTCCTTATGTTTGCATATGCAGAAGAAATACAATTATCTAGATCTTCATAGCATATAGCGAATCGTCAAGCATACATATGCACATACCTGTACTTGTCCCCTTGCGATAGTTTATGCGAAATAACTTTTAAATGTTGATTTTCTATTATCAATCAGGATTTAAAACTCCGACTTTGATTTTAAATCATCCGCGAATATCAGCAGTATATTTATATTACTGCTTTCTGTAGCAATAATTGTTTTCTCGGGTGCACTGGGGGCTGACGAGGTCAAAGCGTAGTCCGTTTCGCTACGACGTCGGGTATATGTTTTACTACGAAAACATTGTTTAAAAACATATGACATCGAGAACGGATTAGTCGAAAATTGTGTTTTAAACATGTAAGATCGTGCTTTTCTAATAACAAAACTCTGAATTTAAGCATAATGACATTTCATAGGTTTGTTACATCAAATTATAATCCAAGATTTGTCTGGTTTATGCGGTTAAACATGAAATATACCGCTGATTTTCAAAGCGAAGTCAAGTTTCACTTTTAAAAATGCAATTAAGGTTTACAACTGTGTTTAATTGACACAATTTTACAATTTCCATATTGATCTATGTATCGTTAAGCCACTGGTGTGTTTAGAAATGTGTGGGGTGACTCAGTTATCAGAAATAAAGGCTAAATATTATTATTAGGCATGATCATGTCTCTGACAGTATACGTATAAGCCTCGCTACGACAACGCTTTAGCGTGTATGCGTTTCTCACAGAAGACGTATTGGTTATCTCTCGAAGGCAAAATGAAGAAAAAAAAAGTTAATACAGAGTCATGGAGTGGCTGGATGTTTCCTTTGAGGAAGAGGTAGTAACAACGGCACAACATGATTCGAAGCGCACAGTCGACATTGTATTGCACATTATTGCGCATGATATAATTAAATTCACGACTAGGCCAAATGAAACGATTAAACTCGAAAATCCATATAATATAAGATGACAGTTGAGAGTCGATAACCTAATGTCGTCGGTCTCAATAAAAATGACGCATCTTTACCTCGTGGCAATCCCTTATACGTTCATTTTGATACAGACCGACGATAGGTTTTCAGCATACGGTACTCTTTATCAAATAACATTCGATTCTCGTTATCCCCAACTCGCTTATCTCAAAACTCTGCTTATGTCAAAGTAAATCCCATGTCCCAACTTCGATCATTATGTATCTCATACGGAATTTGATTTTTACATTGTATATATCAAAGCGATTTTCTTGAAAATCGGTTATCGTCAACTAATTTTGAGATGAATTTCATGTTCGTATACATGATTTTACCTGTAAAATCCACACCTGTAACAGCCGTAAGGTGTGGAAAGTAGGACCCCAATGGCACAAATCCGCAATTGCATAACCAATATATTGTTGTAAAGGTGTGGCAGTGGGTTCTGTCACAGGCTATTGTTTACTGCGTACATGACAGCCGGTAAATTTACCTCGTGTTACAATGCGGTTAAGGCCCAGTCTCACTATGATGCCGGCGGAGCCCCAGTGCGTGATCAGGCATCTACCGGGTTGAACCGGGGGCCCTACCGGGATGAACCGGTGCTCCACCGGGATGAACCGTGGACGACCGGGGACAACCGGGGCTCCACCGGGAGTATTAAAATGTTTAATACCTCCGGGATGAACCGGGAGTCACCGGGTAGGACCGGCAACGACCGGCTTGGCACCGGGAACAACCGGGACTGTATCGGGAACAACCGGTATGAAACATTTGAATACTTTCCCGGTGGAGTCCCGGTTGTCCCCGGTTAAACCGGGGCGTTGCCGCAGCTCTGCCGGGGTCTGATGCCGGTATAGTCCCGGTGAGTGCCGGCGTAGTGACGGTATACCAGGACTCTGCCGGGACTACCGGCTTTCACCGGGTTCAACCTTTTCGTTTGGATGTTCATGCGCACAGTGAAGCACGGCATCTTTTGCACTGGGAAATGGCAGTCTGCAGTAACTGCAAACTGCATGTGATTTGTCCTGAAATGTATACAGAAACTTCGTTGAGCAACCTATACATTATATTTGTACTTCGTTGCGCAACCAATACCTACTCTGTGCGAAACCTATACATAAAGTGACTTGTAATTTCCTTCGAAAGAAAGCATTTGAATAATTAAAAAATATGTTCGTAACCTGTTTTGCACTTTAAAATGTGTAATGTACACTGAATCAAAGTAACATGTAGTTTTATTTTATTTAAGTAACCGTAATTAGCTATTTTAACAGAATAACCACCTTATGCATTGCTTCAAATCAAAATATTTCGATTTTAGCTTAAAATAAACTTAAAGGTTGCAATTAAGCGTATTTGTTATTAGTTTGTTATTGAAAATAAGTACCTACTATTACTGGATGTTCCGTTCTCTAATCCATAAACACCAGAAAAGATGAAACTCGCCTGATTAAGTAGTGTATTTACACAATGTTTTCGTAGTAAAACCTATACCCGACGTCGTAGCGAAACGGACTACGATTTGACCTCGTCAGCCCCCAGTGGGGTGGCTAATTTTGCGGGGAGTTTTAATTAAAATCAATCGTGTGGTATTTTAAGCATTACTGCCCGAGGCATGGTATTATGGTATTAGTAACGGACTAAAATGGTGTCAGGTCAATTTTAAGATCGTTCAGATAAACCTGCGGGCATTCTACATGACTAGGAGCAGCGGTAACATTATGAAAAGGTGTATAAGATTTTATTCCACATTATTCCATATACAAGCTGTAAGCCCTTCAGTCGTATAATTTAATTCCATTGTCAACCGAAAAAAGCTCCCTCGGCCTTCTTTATAGATTGAAGATAACTTAAGACCGTGGTCAACTGAATGATTGTTTTACGTCGAATTTCCGCTTTAATTTCCAACTTAGAGCAGCGAAGAATACAGTTTTATGCAAATCAATGTAATGGTCATGCAAATTGCCGATGTGACACTTACTGTACAGCACGAAACATGCTGATTTAATCGATTAACTTGATGACACCGGTTAAATGAGTTAAAAATGCATAATCAAGTCGCACATTTTCAAGACGAGACGATGCCGCACCTTTTTATTATGAAGCTGGACTCGACCCGGCCACCTGGTCCGAGCTCGAGATCGATTATAGAGGATAATAGTGGTGGTTAACCGGACACAATCATGTAATTTTTGTAGCGATGCGATCAGGTGTTAAATCAAATGATTGAAAATTGAATTGAAGATGGTCCTTCTAAAGGGCATATTTTATGCTCCAGTTACAATTTTCAAGCCATCATCGACATTCACATCACCCGAGATAATCAGGTACGAAAGCGTCGGCCTTATATGACAATGTAGATATTGCTGTGCAATTATGTTATATTCTGAATGCACTTAGCTATATAGAAAATTGACTCAAAGACCAGTCTGCGTTTTTTTGTGAGTTTGATCACAACATATTTAAACAAATTTCTAAAATTTAAAATAAAGTAAAAAAAAATAAAAAAGCAGTTATTCAGATGTTTGATGTTATACAGCCTACTGGAACTTTTATTTTAACCCATTCATCCCAAGTGGACTCTCCCATCCTTCTAAATTTGATCAATTTATTTCCAAAAGTAGGCATTTCTAGTATAATTATTTCTATTTTTAGAATATTTCTTACAGAAATTCCTTTAAGCAAACAGCGCAGACCATGATGAGACGCCGCATCATGCGGCGTCTCATCTTGGTCTACTCTGTTTGCCAAAGACTTTTTCTAGACGCTAAGCATAAATGGGTTAAGAACAAAAAGTTAACTCAAACTCCTATGAATTAAAACACACAATATCCCATTATTGTAATCAGTTAATGGATTTGTTGCCAGTTTGTCAAAATTAACATCTAGAGTATAGTTATTAAGCATAGAATAGAACATTAATAAGTAAACACAATTATAAAGTTTCGGGTGATGTAGAGATCTTTTAAAAGTGAGTTTTCTTCTGCTTGCAACTGATACTTATGTAACTATACATAAGTACATCATTCGTTATAAGTAACCCATGCGATTCTGTTTAATTGGTTAAATAGTTTAACGGGAAATAAATAACAACCTTTTTTGTAAAAGCATTGTATCAATATGAAAGTATGTATACAAAAATCGTACGATATAACAAATATGATCTTATTTCGTTAAAGAGACAAACTATTAATATTTGTTATTCACTATTCAGACGCCTCAATCCCCGCCAGCGAATAGGCGGGCGCAATATGACTTTCTTATTGCGCGCGAAACTGACTGACTAAAACAATTGGTTTAAGATAACAGAGCATCGGAAACGAGGAGATCTTGCGCCGGCAAATCTATCGAATGAAAGCGCACAAGACCATGAACGGCGTTTCTTTGATTAAAATTACCCCATCCCTAAATTGGATTAAGGTCTACCGCAAATACAGAAGTAATCCGAATATCAAACACCCGTGTTTCGGATACGCTTTGTAGTTCGGATTTCGCATGGTGGGTCAGGTAGTCGTTTGTTTGATGCTGTAATACGTGATTGTACAGCGAGCTCTTGCCTTGGGTTAGAAGTATCACTCTTAATCAAATTATGCAAAGATTTCAAATCGTGTAAATTTGAACTAAGAACAATACTTATTTTTAAAACGAATACAGACGTGACTGGGTTTTACTTAAGACGAATCGTCCATAAATCAGCAGTTCATACAATATTAACCATACCAGCATCACGTAAAGTATGTACCCTTATGATTGCTTTCGGAAAGTAACACTGTGGCAAATGACTGTTAATCTGAGTGTTCCTTTCATACATGTAACGGTGAAGTTGATTTGTTGTTAAACTATTTACGTGGATTGTATACTTATTACAAATGAAGTACTAAGCTTACCACACTTTTTATTTACTATTATCACAATATCAGTATTATTGAGTCAAATATGTACGTAAAATATATATTATTATGATTATATTATTACTATAGCTGTATTTCTGCTAAATTGTAATAAGACCTCGTATTTGCATATTGTAAAAGACGCCTTTAAGTACGACATATATTAAGCTTCTCGTGTAATCTAATTAATAACATATGATTATTTAGCGCTTATTTAATATGACTTCCAAAGTTGTGTTTGTTAAACACAAAGTTTCCTCATGCGTATATAAAAATGAGTAAATCAAGGATGACTTAACTTCCCAACAAAATTCCCAATCATCAACCTGGATACATCACTTTAGTAAACTACATCGCACTGTTTAATTAAACGTTATAAGTTCTGGCTCTTCATACATCGGGTTTTAATGTAGCGATTGTTTATTATACTTTTACACTCCAAACGTTTTTTTACAAGTCGTTATTATTTAAGAAAGGTCTTCATCAACACATGTGGTAGTCAAATTAGTTTTTTGTACGTTTTTAATTTATATCATTTCGTAGGTAATTTTGCAAGTCTAATGCTTACATAAAAAATCACTTTATTTCAGGAAAAACGATTCAATACATTAATTCATGAAACCGTCGAAGTTTTTTCTTCAGAAATTGTGGAAGTTCGAATTCTGGTTGATTGTCTGTTAAGTTGTTATGGAGGTAAAAACATAGCTCAAGACGGATTTTTTGTTTGCAACCTATAAAGGCAAATGGTAACATGTTTGGAATTATTTTATACGATTTGGAAAACAATGCAAGGTCGATATTTAATCTACGATGGTTCTGGAGTACCTGGAAAATCAGAGGTGAGAAAGACCAAACACGAATTGGTAAGGTGATTATAAACATCATTTTATATACTTTATGAACGTAAGGAAGAAATGACGTCTCAAATGTTCCCTCTTCTGCGTTGCGGCCAGTCAACTCATAAGCTTAAATTATTCAATATATTTTTCAAAAAAACGTCTGAAATGGTCCTGTTTTTGACCTCACAATAACTGGTGCTTTTATGTGCATATTTCTTGTATGCAAAGGCATTATTAGCTCGGATTGTTTATGGGCAGGAACATTTTCGATTAAGCACATTTGATAGGTCAACTAGGTAGGTGCAAATATGCTTAAACTGATGGTTACTAGAGAACATTAACAGAAACATGTGCATACATTTATTTGACTAAGAACGATCTGCAGTTCTTCACATTTTAAAAGTTGAACACGCTAAAATGACTCAAAAGCGCTTGCCAGTTTTATTTCCAAACATTTCCCTTAAGTCCGTATTGCGTCACCGTCTTGTTAATCGTGGTATACCGATATGGAAGCGATGATACCTGACGAATCAAAGCTGGATTAATTCGATGTGCAAAGTTTGGAAAACTTACTGCAAACAAGCGGCGAGCAGGGCGGGTGATAGGCCTACTTTGGCAATCGAATACGGGGGTTATCGACGGTGTTGGTACAAATCTCTGCAAGATTGGAATAATTCGAAACTTAAACAGGGCACATTACGATATCTCAGCCGTTCACTTTGATCGATTAAAAACGCGAGAGCTGGCTTTTGTTATTTATGTAATAGATACGAATTCGATGACTTGGCTTGAGCAGGGCGGTTTCCATCCGCAGATACGAATCCACAGCCAGGAATTCGAATATTTTTGTGTTTATTTAACAGGACTTTACATTAGTTGTACATTTGATTAAAATTTCAGCTGGGATTTGATAAATGTCTATGTACCATGATTTTTGCTAAGCTCAAAGCGATGCAGCAAATATTTATCAAAATCTAAAGGTGGCGAAGATAAACAAAATGGCGGATGTTTGAATGATTATTGTTTCGCCTTGTGTCTTCAAACACGTTTATATCTAAATTGAAATAATATCTCTAATCGTTTCCTTTGATTCTAAAAGATGAGTTTTGTCCATCTGTAGCAAAAGTTAATTTAAAAAGCAATAATATAAATACAAATTAAAGGGCCATATCGGTACACATAACTTCGAACATGACAAACAACACAGATAATTCGAACTCATTAATTTTATAACGGTTCGTAAAAAACATGTTTGCATAAGTGTCGTCGTCATCACTACCGTGATCATCATCTGCATCAACATTGGCATCATCATCATCACGCATTTTGTGTTGGCCCTTTCACATTACATTCATATTTATAAAAAAAATGGAATATACTTTTTTCATAGTGTTATTTTTTGTGTTTTGCAGTAAAGGGTTTGTCACTCAGTAAGTGTCAGAGAGATTATCTAATTAGCTACAGCGGCTTCATGACAAAAACTGTCAAAACAGAATTCAGGAGCGGATGCTTCTGTCAGATATCCGTCCGCTGTTGTCAGGCAACGCGTCGGCGGTCACGTGACCTGCATGTGCTGACCACGTGACACAAGGCTCGCGAGTCGAGCCAATAGAATTGGAGCGTGAAATTGTCGGCTGGAACAATGCACGTGATTCATCATCACGTTCGCTAGCTATAAATCACGTTTTGTGAACTCAAGTGGTCTATGATGACAATTTTAACTTTATCTCAATCACCATGACAAGTTTTATTCCGCCTCGATCAATTTTGATGTCGCACCAGCAGAAATCTATATGTGTCTTTATACAGAACCGAACGATATTCTAATATAGTTGGTTCGAACGATTTAAGTATGTAATAATTAAAAAAAAAACTAAATACGACAAATACTTTTTACACCCAATAGCGGAATCGTAGTTAAGATTTAAGTACAGACGTTAACAGTGACATATTTTCAAAACTTCAAGGCATCATCCACGTGGGATGTCCTGAGTGACCAAAACGCCATGTACGTTGATAACGTTTTAACGTTTAAACAGAGATTCAAACCCATTTACCCAAATGTACAGCACATATTGACTGAGATGCACACCGAGGAAACATGACAAAATCATCAACACTGAGTGTGTGCATGCGGCTATGATGGACTTCCATTAACCATAAATTATATACAAAAATGAAAACTCAATAAATTGAACCATACCGCTTAGGGCAACTCACACACACGCGTCATAAAATTACCAATGCACATGCTTGAATGTGTTATTGAAATTAAAAACGAGCAAGTTAACAAAGTATTGCATTAAGCAATACGCGTCGAGCAAGTTTACAAAGTATTGCATTAAGCAATACCCGTCGAGGAAGTTTGTAGCTATGTCAGAAGCTTAAGGGCAGCGCCCATTATATACAACGTATTCAATAATGAATCAAGTACTATATACCCCGAATGAATTGCATGCAACTTAACAGTGATAGGGTACTGTTGGCGCAATGATCCAAGTTCTATAAACCCCGCATGAATTGCATGCAACTTAACAGTGATAGGGTACTGTTGGCGCAATGATCCAAGTTCTATAAACCCCGAATGAATTGCATGCAACTTAACAGTGATAGGGTACTGTTGGCGCAATGATCTAAGTACCATAAACCCCGAATGAATTGCATGCAACTTAACAGTGATAGGGTACTGTTGGCGCAATGATCCAAGTTCTATAAACCCCGAATAAATTACATGCAACTTAACAGTGATAGGGTACTGTTGGCGCAATGATCCAAGTTCTATAAACCCCTAATGAATAACATGCAACTTAACAGTGACATGGTAATGTTGGCGCAATGATTCAAGCGCTATATACCCCGAATGAATTGCATGCAACTTAACAGTGATAGGATACTGTTGGCGCAATGATCCAAGTACTATAAACCCCGAATGAATTACATGCAACGTCAACAGTGATATGGTACTGTTGGCGCAATGATTCAAGCGCTATATACCCCGAATGAATTGCATGCAACGTAGACAGTGACATGGTACTGTTGGCACAATGATCTAAGTACTATATACAGTAACAGTGACAGGGTACTGTTGGAGCAAACATCCTAGTAAAATTAACCCAAACTGAATTAAAGACAACGTAAACAGTGACAAGGTACGGTTGGCGCAATGATCTAAGTACCATAAACCCCGAATGAATTGCATGCAACGTTAACAGTGATAGGGTACTGTTGGCGCAATGATCCAAGTACTATAAACCCCGAATGAATTACATGCAACGTTAACAGTGATAGGGTACTGTTGGCGCAATGATTCAAGCGCTATATACCCCGAATGAATTGCATGCAACATAAACAGTGACATGGTACTGTTGGCGCAATGATCCACGTACTATAAACCACGAATGAATTACATGCAACGTTAACAGTGACAGTGACGTTAACAGTGACATGGTACTTTTGGCGCAATTATTCAAGCGCTATATACCCCGAATGAATTACATGCAACTTAAACAGTGACATGGTACTGTTGGCACAATGATCCACGTACTATAAACCCCGAATGAATTTCATGCAACGTTAACAGTGACATGGTACTGTTGGCGCAATGATTCAAGCGCTATATACCCCGAATGAATTGCATGCAACTTAACAGTGATAGGGTACTGTTGGCGCAATGATCCAAGTACTATAAACCCCGAATGAATTACATGCAACGTCAACAGTGATATGGTACTGTTGGCGCAATGATTCAATCGCTATATTCCCCGAATGAATAGCATGCAACGTAGACAGTGACTTGCAACATAACAATGATAGGGTACTGTTGGCGCAATGATCAAAGTATAATAGTCTCTGAATGAAAATGATCATATTAACCCATTTATGTCTAGTGGACTCTCCCATCCTTCTGAATTGGATCAATTTATTTCCAAAATTAGGGATGTCTAGTATGTTTATTTCTATAATTAGAACATTTTTTACAGAAATTCCTTTAAGTAAACAGCGCAGACCCTGATGAGACGCCGTATTATGCGGCGTCTCATCTGGGTCTACGTTGTTTGCCAAGGCCTTTTTTCTAGACGCTAGGCATAAATGGGTTAAGCAACAACAGTGAACTTTAAAACGGAATCACTACCCACCATTGCTCAATAACTCATGTATGACAACTTTTTATCAATATACGAAAGCAGATAAAGGTTACTGAGCGTATACTGATCCATAATAATAATTCATAAAATACAGAAACGTACTGCAATTGTGAGTGCTAAGGCTAAGCAATAAACGTGTTCCGAACTTGGTGACAACTCACGACGTCTTTCCAATCGGCGCCGGTCATTTACAACGGAAAGTTACTCCCGTATTGACAGCCATGCTGATAAAAACGATAATCATATTCACTCGCTCCACTTTATCTTAGCCACCTCTAATCCGACTCTTAGCGCCGCTTTTACATCGCGTCGCGTTTCTTTAGAATCTGGTAATCTATAATTGTGGAAAGAGGAACGCGCGACTTCTTTCGGTCTCAGGATAAAGCCGACCTTAAGTGTTCAGGCACAGTATATGCGCATTTAATGAGCGTAAATCAAAGAAGTGGCGACCGAAGAGTATGTTGTCGTATCCTGGAACATCACTGGCGCAAATTGTAGACTATTATGCTAGATGTATTTAACTTTACTGGATTTTCGTTTAGAAAAGACTTTCTTCAAACATAACTTACGTAAAAGCAGAAAGTGTCGTCCCTGATTAGCCTGTGCATTTAGCCCAGTTTTTACAGAACGGGGCTTACAGTTAAAAAAACATTTTTAAACTAGGTTTCAGGCATCAAAAGGTGCAACGTATCTATATTCGGTAGCGTTGCATTCAATAGTAAATATCACAAGATTAAATTACGTATTTTCTGCGCGTATAAAACGCACATTAACGACACCTTTTACAAAATTTAATACCTTATATGATAACGACCATAGTATATATAATTTATGTACAGATTCGTTTCTTATTGAAGTAAGCATTTTTCGCCAATTTACAATAAGAAATGAAACCAAATTATGTTTAAATAGAACATAAACAAATTAACAAAAATATGGAATCTTTATAAGCTAGTTATTGACGATAGTCTTAAAGGGACATTTTCACAGATTTTGGCATGTATTGAAATTTGTTATTAAACGCGTTTTATTGATTAATGTAAACATTGGATCTACAAAGCTCCAGTGAAAACCCCCCACAAGAATTCAATTGAAAAAAGAAAAGAAAAAAACACCCTAAACTGGGCTCGAACCACTGACCTCTGGAGGAAAAGTCTATCGCTTAGACCATTCGGCCATTCGGGCTCTTACAATTAATGGTGTATTTGATACTTTATATAAGGCTCGATCCGCCCTAAGTACGACATTAACACAATATTTTTAGAGAAAAAAAAAGTTTTAACTATTTGTTATGTTCGTTTATTTTATGAATTCATTGTACATTTGTGACTTAAATCAAAAAATGTATGAGTACATCTGTGATAATTAACTCAAAATTCGAGTTTTTATTAAACCGGTAAAAGAAATAGTTTGTAATTTTCGGGACAAGACTCATGATTTTATAATTTAAATACAAACCAATAAACTCTAATCATATTCAATTTCCATTTATTTTCTGAACATTTGTACACATTTGAATGCGCATTCGTTTATTTTAACATGTTTGAACAAATTACTCTTTCATCATTTGGGCATTCGACTTCGCCATTCTACAATAAAAGGATATTATGTGGTTTACATTTTTTCTTATTAATGCTATAAATACGTCAATTTGTAACATGAAAATGGAGAATTTGTATTGTATTATCATAACATATTCCTTGCATGTAAATGAAAACATGAACAAATCTGTTGTAAACGTTCAATATACAGTATAATTGTCGCATCAAAACTTTACCAGTTACGGGACAAAATGACCATTTATGGGACACAAGATATAATAAGCATGTATTTAATCAACATTATTAATATTTCATGTTTCTTCATCTATTTTTTCATATAATGTGTTTAAATACAAAAATATCAAATATAATTCAGATATAAATATGAAAATCACAATAAAATCATAATAAAAATACTTACCCTGCGTTATTTTTCTATTTTAGAAACTACGTTCAAGACAATGGCCGATCTTATGTTATGACGTCATATATTACTCAAATATGACTTAATTTATCCGAAAATATTGTATTAACTGGAAAGAAATGGGTAAAAGACATTTAAATAAATAAAAAAATAAGCAATCCTCGTTGTATAATAATATATAACGACAACAACAGAACTCTCCAAATTATTCAATCGTTTCGCGTTGCAACGCCTTATAACATTCAGTTTGTTAAATCATCAAAAGATGCATAAAATGGATATTTTAGAGCATGGTAAATGTACAGTATTACTGTTACCTCACAAATATCATAAATAAAACGACTATATTTGCGAATCTGAAACATTTTTTTTAATTTTGTCAATTTACAAAAACGTGAAAAGGTCCCTTTAATTCATAAATATGCTGTTCACTCAAGACGCAGAGCAAATTTATAATACGGTTAATTACCCATGCATTCAATACGTTTCAATGTGCATACATCTAATGTGTTACTTTCACGTCATTTCATCTGAGTAGAACACACGCTGTGTGTGATCCAAACACTCATTCTGTATAATACAGACGTTCATAAATCCTCATGTAATTGTCTGCTAGCGAGTATACATCAAATGGTTAATGTGGGTATATATGTGTCGAATAATCATTAAAGTAATTTTAATAAAGTATTAGATTAAAATTGCAAAATCACGATGATTTACGAAAGTATCCGACACTAATCGTGCAGAGACCACCTTTGTCAGCAGTAGACTTAACGTATATTGTTGATGCCTCGATGCTACCAAAAATGTAATAAAGTCGACAGTTTTCTATGTGTGTGCATGGCGTTTTAAAATATGAATATCAATTAGTTTCCTTGATCTTTAATGGTATGAGATATTTAGTAAGATTCAAAATGGGTGACGTTGTTCAAATGAGTAATCTAACACGAATAATTGATATTATAGTGATGTTTATGACCATGATAGAATAGCAAGTTGTAAACCGGTGTGCATGCACGTTGCATTAAAGGGGCCTTTTCACAGATTTTGGCATGCATTGAAATTCGTCATTAAATGCCTTATTGATAAATGTAAAATTAGATATAAAAAGCTCCAGTAAAAACACAAGAATAAAGTTAAAGAAAGGAAAAAAGTAGCCCTTAACTGGGCTCGAACCACTATCGCTTAGACCATTCGGCAAACCGTGCTCATACAAAGAGTGGTGTGTATTATACTTTATATAAGCAATCATCGTAGTATCACACAATATAACGACAACAACAGACCTCTACAAATTATTCAATCGTTTCGCGTTGCAACGCTTATTAATTTTCAGGTTTTTAAATCGTCGAAAGATGCATCTAATAAATATTTTAGAGCACGATAAATGTTCAGTATTACTGTTTCCTCACAAATATCATACTTACAAAGAAAATTTGCGAATCTGAAACATTTTTTTGTTAATTTACAAAAACGTGAAAAGGCCCCTAAAACATCATGTCTGATTTTGAAATATTCGAATTCGAATTCTTAAAATAAGCAATAATTATGTGGAATTGATTTTCGAATTATTATAATAGTCAAGATGTTTAATAAATGTGTTAATATCCAGATATTATTCTGGGATGTGATTATTTTGCTTTTTGAAATATAGATAATGTGATGGCCGCCTGGGACCCCAACATTAATGACTACCACCATTAATGCTCAACGAACTCTCAAAAACGATTAAATCCTGCTATAAATCACTGCAATGCCATACCGGCAGAAATCATCCTTTTGTTTTATTAATGGCCGTTTATTCATGTCTTGTCAACGTATGAATTAACAATTCGATTTACTGGAACGTTTTGTAAAAAGCCAATGACAAATACAAACTGTAATGCGTATTATCTGCCTGGAAAATCTCTTTTGAAAATAATAAGCCGAATAATTAGAGGAACAATGCTCACTCGTAGATACCATCTCTAATTACTGAATCAACATCTCCGCATATATAACGTGAATGTCGCCTACTTCATTAAGAAACCCAATACGCGGTCGGGCTATTGCGAAAATACGGAAAATTACGATTCCCCAACCACAACACGGCTGTTCAGGGACTTAATCGTGATTTCAGCTTAATTGAACCAAATTAAAAGACTTGGTCATTATCGTTTTAGCGTTATTACACCGTGTTAATATAGTGTAAATCATATTTTCCCAGCGCTGTTCGAATGAAATCTGACGCCGCAGCGAATTCCGCGGAGAGAGTAATCGTTCAGGTTTTATACCGTGTCTTTAACTGTGCGCAACATGAACGGTTACCGGAATAGTATAACAATTGGATATCTCATAAAAATTGTCACGGCGTTACGTTACAAGACAATTCATTTAGTTTTTACCTTTTAACATTAGATCAACTGGAATCAGGTGCATATAACAATTATTGTAGCAATTTTGCTGTTTTTCGTGTTGGTTTCTTCCGGCACATATGTTCGGTATACATATGTCTTCATTAACAATAATTATGATTACTTAAGCCGTTGCACGTTGCCAGCTTCTTATCAGCTATTTTGTCTTAATTAAAGTTCGATGTATACTTGATTTTTTTTGCAGAACAAAAAGAGTGTCGTGCTAGTTTGTTAAATATATTGAATTGTAATAACTACATGCATGTTTAACCCATTTATGCCTAGCGTAAAAAAGTTCTTGGCAAACAGCGTAGACCCAGATGAGACGCCGCATGATGCGGCTTCTCATCAGGGTCTGCGCTGTTTCCTCTAAGGAATTTTTGTACAAAATATTCTGAATATAGAAATAAATATACTAGACATCTCTAATTTGGAAATAAATTGGTCCAATTTAGAAGGATGGGAGAGTCCACTAGGCATAACTGGGTTAAGCAATCACACGAGTAGCTCATTATCCCATGCTCGGACGATGTGCATTTTGAGAACGATTTACATCTTATTGTTAAAAGAAACCTGGTGTACAACTTAGTCTCCATCGTATAAAAAGTATATTGTTTAAACATTCATAGCCATAGTAAAAACCTCGTCGACTCTTCGTCTCAAACACATAATTGTGTTATTCATTATAGCAGCTCATACACTTCAACCATGTCGTTTATGCCTGACAAAATTTGAGAATCAAGAATAATGGACGATACGTCAAAACTAAAAACACGTAAATACCGTGCTGAAAACATAAAATCGCCAAATGAATAATTTTGTTTCTAACAAATATGTGATGCTCTGATTAGACATTTTGTCATGTATTGAACATTCACATTTGCTATGCCAACAAATCCATAAGTCAGTATCAATTTGGCGTTTAATTTCTGCACATTTTTTTGTCGAAAATTATCTCTTACTCCAGACGAGAAATGATGGATGAAATTTGTCATCAAATATTTATATAACACCATGGTCGCTGCTTCCTTACAACGTCTTTGAAAATGTGACAGTTTTATGTTGATTTAGAGATTTTATAGGACCAAAGGGCCAACCGTTTATTAGATTTTATTTTCTGCGGAGCTTCTTCAAACTATCCAATCAAAAAGCTAATTGAGCGCGAGTCAGGAGACATGATAATCCCGCAGAAAATTAATCTGAGATTGACAATTGGCCAGGGCAATTCCATGTTTATTATGAAGATCTCCAATATTGACCCGGATCACTGGGGGCTCGGTGTTAAATATTCTAAGCAAGTGTAATCATATTTAGTCACAAGGCCTGTCAACGGAGTCCGTAAGAATTTCCAAGGTTTATCAAGCGTTTCGTTTGTAGAGAAAACTATGATAACATGAGTTTGGGCAGAGAATTAAAGGATATCTAAATACATGTATATGAATGTTTAATTCATTTATATGTTTATATGTGACATTTTTATTTTAGCAAAAGGCATCATATACATTTGCCTGCATTGCCATGATTGCTTTATGAAAGGTCTTAAAATTTATATATATCGCATGTTATTGAGTTAAAGATTATGGCCTATTTTGATTGGATATTAAGTGTGATGTTTAGAAGTATACACTTTGATTCCCACGCACACAAATATTCAGCCGCAAACACTATCATAAAATAACAGCATCATATGACTTACTAACGACACATATGCCTTGTAAAAAGGCCTCTCTCGGTGGGACGCTGTAGTCCGCTTTCTTATTTACATCGATTGCACTTAATCGCACCGACTTCTAAGGAAATCTGAATTTACTTCTTGAGGCCTGAATTCACAAGAACATAGTTCTTCAATATATCTGATATGGCGCCCTTAATGGAGCAGGTCGCTCGTTGAATGGGTGCCCGATTGATGCATTTCTGCGGCGAATGGAAAGTGTCATTGTTTTTTTGGTATATACTTGTACAAGCATTGTTTTCGAGACAAATGTACTGAATTGCTGTACTGTAATACGGATTACTCTTGAGCACGTTTGAACTTTAGCGACCCAGCGTTGTAAATAAAAACAACGCATTGATTTTGAGCTTCGTTTTCGAGATAATGTATCAGGATTAAGTTATATATAATAAAGCATATATATTCTAACCTGCACATGTCGTTGAAAATATTCAAATACATATTGTCAAAATGCATCTAAATACATTCCCCTTACCTTTTTGGACATGACCGGACAATTACAGCTAATGCTTTGCCGATGGAAGTGACGTATATCCACGAATCAACACTGAAAGGGCTATTATTCCACAATTTCGCACTAGTGCACCAATATATCCAGTAGGTATGACACTTATTATTAAAGACCTTATTTGCACACATTATGAACACCTTACACATTCACAGAACACATCAAAAGATGGACCACAGAACGCTTACGCAGGAACCAGCTTTTGTGAAGCAATCGTACAGACAGCACCACTCGAATAGGATATTCTGGAGCAAATAGTATAATAATATCAGTTATATTATGGTACAATGTCATATATTGCGTACGATAAGCTACGTTATATTATGTGATATGCAACTATTATTTTGTGTGTTTTTTCGACGAAATGGTTTGTAATATATCTGGTGACACTCAAACTATCCGGGTATCTTGTGGATACATTGCCCGTTTTTCTTCACCCTGTACCATAAGCACCCAGATACTTGTTTTGCTAATAGACCAATACTTCCAGCTGACGTATTTAAAAGGAAGATTTCACCAAATCTTACGTTACAAGTTTAAACGAACTCATACACATGTTCATGTTATAGTATACTCATATTGCAAATACAATAAAGAACATTATTTGTTCTTAATTACATTTGTTATATCAGTGATATGTTCATGTATAAATTAGTTGATAGTGTAAAAAGGATGTGCAAACTACCATGTTTACTATACGCTATAGTTGAATTTCATCACAGAGTTTAAGATATCATGCGATGACCAATGACGTCAAACTTTGAATGTTGATTTAAAAATATTTTTGATTGAATTGGAATTATAGTTTATATTGTTGACTTAATATAACTCGAGTTGAAAACATTACCACCGTTCGGCTATCTTGGTCTTCTATTAAATCTCGCTTCTTCAACTAAATTCCTTTCCAATTTATATATTAAAAGTTTTGTTCTTTATATGTTGTTCTTCATTTTGAAAGGCAAGAACTTTTGAACACAAAAGCTTCACAATATACATACAATGATCACAACATTATGTCTTGTGTTTTATAATAGTGTATGACTGTAAATCACATAATGTAAAAGTTGATAACATAAGCATGGGCAATTTAATGTATGCGACGGTTATTGTATTTTAATTTATTTATCAATATTGATAATATCTGATGCATTATCTAAAGTTTTGATCACTTCACGGTTGCAACTGCTTTTTCCGTTCGACAGGAAAACAAATTTCATCATAATTGCATTTGGACAAGAACACCCGTTTTCGGACACCTTTGTTCGGATACAAAGAGATGGCAGCAACGAAACATCGTAAGTCATACATTAAATATTCAAAGTTGCAAATGCAGAACAAATCACAAAGACATCAGAATCTAATTAATACAATGTCTTAATTGAGACTTGAATATGGTCTTTACTTTGCTATTATTCAACGCCCAACAGGGCATCTGCTCTATTGTGTGCCCTAAAACAGTCACCAATTTCAGCAATGCGTTTTTCAATAAACGCTGAATAAATCAGCACCTTTCGAATTACGTGTTTTTAAATTTCAAACGAATAAAAAGAAGATGAGATCCCTACTCCTCGTTTGGTAGCGCTTAAACAGGCATTGATTTGAACTTTAACCCTAATTATGTAAAATAACAAATTTGGGCTTCAAGAAGGTCGCAAAAGTGTCATACAGCCCATTGTTAATACTTGATTTATACACAATAATGGAGAAAAAGAGCTGGTGGCTTCCTCTTCTTATTTGTTGCCCAATCTTACACAAAACACTCTAAACGCATTAATGAGCAGGGGATCAATCTTTAATCAGCAGGTGCGCGTTAGATTATCCGTAATGCTTTGCGGCCGACAACAATGGCGGACAATTGGGCGATGCACACTTATAATTACGTACTTGTAAGCTGTCATCGAGCTATACAGAAAGCAAATTTATTGGGAAGGGTAGCGAATGCAATTTACGTAAAAGGTTGTAATTATTGGCAAGTCGCATTTGCGTCCCCAACAGATGGGCGTGGCAAGTTGGTTTTGGCATCTCCGTCGGGTTTGTCGCTATGGTAGTAAATGGAACTTTAAGATGGAATTGAGCAGTAATTTGATCCGGAATGTGATTAGGCTATCAGGGTAATGCGACGATTATTCGCTGGTTAGCACCTTGTCAGGAAATGAATATTTGTAAATATCGTGGCATCCTTTTGACCCTAACAGGCAGCCCACTAAGGAAATAAAAATGCCGCCGTACTCACATTGTCTGCAATAAAGCGGCAATCACTGTCCAATAACTGGACTTGACTTATTATTATAATCATAATCATCATTATTATTATTATTATTATTATTATTATTATTATTATTTTTATTATTATTATTATTATTATTATTATAATTATTATTATAGTAATAATAATTATTATTATTATAATAGGTAAGGGTGCAGATATGTAAACGTATCATTTTCCACATACATGTATATTTTATTAATGCCTCACATATGCAAACGTTGACATACAGAAGATAATGACTGACTCCGACTGTTCATGCAACCATTTTGATGCAATATTATAATTCACGCTTTATTTTCCTTAAACTCCTGATGCTTTTTATGACCGTTCCAACGCATTGAATCCAATTTTAATACTTTTGCGACTAGGGTTTAGTGATCTGTTTTATGCATTTTCGAGGATTGTATAATGCTAGCAGATGGATATACATGTAGGTGCAGCTGAACTGAGACTGTTTCTGGAATTTCATTACCTCTATTTGCACATCTATTGTATTTGTCTTTTTGAAACCAATAAACAAACTCACATGCTATTACGTTTATGTGTATAACGGCATTTGCAAAACGAAAAAGGCTAACACAATTTAATGATAATGCTGCAATGGATTTCACCACAATCCAGACGCCATGGTACCGTATTTCGCATTGAACCCGTGATATATCGGCACTGAATCCTCCAAACGACACAAACGATGTATGGCTACTCAAATCACACGATAATGTGAGTGATTATTAATTTTCATCACCATTAAATCACTGCAAATTACCAGGATAAACAACCCCGGAGGCGTGCTTTGGCAGTCGGGAGAATTCCTATGGGATTCCGGAGCCGCGCAATCACCGTGGTAGTCATTGAGTAGCGAGCTATTTAGGAAATGTTCTTTCTTTTTGTTTGGACTTAATGTCATGCCTAAAAGTAGTTTGATCATCCCAAAGCATTCAGGGAAAAACTGAAGACGCCATACTAAATACCATACATATACAATGTTAATCATGAACCAAATTTGTATTATGTGTTTATACTAATAGCACAGCTTATCAGTGAGTCTATACGATTGTCTACCTTTTTATGCCCCCGGATCGAAAGATCGGGGGTATATTGTTTTTGGCCTGTCTGCCTGTCATTGTTTCAGTCAGTCATTGCATGTGTGTGTCACAAAACTTTAACCTTGGTTAAACTTTTATAACTTTTGCAATACTGAAGATAGCAACTTCATATTTGTCATGCATGTGTATCTAATGAAGCTGCACATTTTGAGTGGTGAAAAATAAAGGTCAAGGTCACCCTTCAAGGTCAAAGGTAAAATATCATTGTTTTTTTATTTCCTAAAACTTTAACCTTCGTTAAAGTTTGGTCATAACTTTTTGAATATTTAAGATAGCAACTTGATATTTGGCATGCATGTGTATCTCATGGAGCTGCACATTTTGAGTGGCTAAAAGTCAAGGTCAAGTTCATCGTTCAAGGTCAAAGGTCAAATTTATGGCTTCAAAGTGGCGCAATAGGGGGCATTGTGTTTCTGACAAACACATCTCTTGTTTCAATTACAAATGATACACAAACAATAGGAGCCAATAAATACATGTCTAAAACTATTTTCATCTTAACAAAAAATACGCCATGGTCAGGTTATTGAGAGGTATAGGTTTTGGGGTATAAGAACTATTTATACGCGTTCGTTTCGTAAATATAGGATCTGGCGCGAGTTGTCATACCATACCATATTTTATTAAACACTAACGAATTTCCTGGACAATATTAATACAATATGGTATGAAATGACAACGAGTGTCAGATCTTTTTTATCACATGCTTTTAAATAAGCAAATAACATAAATATAATGATAAATCCCGAATGTTGTTTACATTTCGTGACGTCATTTGACGTTGCAACGTCCTTTCAGCAAACTAACAAAATGCGATTGGTCAAACGAACGAAAATAAGCCAATAAAACGCTTAAAAAGTATATTACACATATGTAAGATAAAAAATATTCGTAATGTGTATATTACATGGGAAACAGGGTATGGCATGTAATAAAAATGTACTAGTATATTCAAGAATTAAATTTAACTTGTGAGGATGGGCGGTCAAGGAACTTTGAAACCATCCTTTCTGCCATTACACGTATGTCGGATAAATACCGTAGAAACGGCATCGAAGGTAATGAAAACAGGTGATGAATATATATTGGAAATTCGAAGACACTGTAAATTGCGATGTGATTTCGTTTTTCATTTCTCATAGATAATGATCAAAGTTGTGATTACTATTAGCTAAACATTAAAATTGGATTTGGAAAGATTCAATGGTGGTGTCAATATATCTGCTTGTTTCATCAGTAAGCAAGCACCCGAATATTGCAAGCGCTATTGGTGCTAACAAAGAAGGCATAAATGAATAGGAATGGATAACAACATCCGCTGTTGTGTGTGAATCAGAAAGAATTAATAACATTATGTGTGGGAATAGTTATAGTCGAAACACGTTCATACGGGTTTTAATATATTATTGCATTTTTTCCCTCCTGCATATAGTGTATGTACACAGGTACAGTCATAGGAAACAATATTTTTTTTAATTAGAAAAAAAATCAATGACACGGTATCGGCTATAATCACAGAAATTGTAAATAGACAGAGAACGATATAAAAACGACCCACACTAAGTGCAAATTTTGAGATCTCAATGATCTCAATCTCAATGTAATAGAAACCAAATACCATTTTTTTTTGCTTTAGAGAAATAAGGAAAACTACTTTAATGTAAAATACTTTTCAAATGTGACCACCATTACATAGGTTTGATAGTGTAATGAAAAGCTCAAATAAGGAAGAAAGTTTTAAAATAGCAAAATATGTTCACATATTCAGCGAAATACGGAACATGCCGGATTAATACTTATATATTAAATTCATATATTACATGTGTATGTATGCATATTTAGTTACATTCTATAATTTGAATCATATGTATTCACATATTGTGTAATTAGATATATCGGCACAATGGCATTGTATCTTGCTTATGTGCAAATAAATGCTGTTGTTGGTTCCCAGAGCCATTCTCTATAGTGCGTTTCCAGCTTATCCAACATAAGATAGATAGATATACTTTTATTTTTCTCCATTCATGAAGAGCATAACATATAATACAAGCAAGCAAGAACAATCGAGTATATACACATACAATGATAAAAAATGTACGACTCAATACAGCCATTAGATGTTTTACAAAGATAAGTATAACATAATTAGATTATATATACATGATAAATAATTGTTAATTCCTGTAATTTCTAAGGAAAATAATCACATTGGGATAATAATAATAACCTTTTTTCAGCTTATGCGCCGAGGATATGTCTTAAAGCGAAAACGAAAATAAAGACATAATGACCAAATTTCATAAAGATTGGACCAAAAATGTGACTTCTAGAGCGTTCACATGTTTTCACTATATAAAGGGGCCATAATTCTGTCAAAATACCAGCCAGAGTTACATAACTTTGCCTGCAGAGGCCATAATTCTGTCAAAATACCAGCCAGAGTTACATAACTTTGCCTGCAGAGTCCTTTCGTGACAGTTAGTTAGTGTGGCAAGTATGAAAGCAATAGCTTTGATACTTTAGGAATAAAGTGGACATAAACACAAAACTTAACCTAATTTTCAAATTTCTAAGTATTTCTAAGTATAAAGGGGCCATAATTCTGTCAAAATGCCAGTCAGAGTTACATAACTTTGCCTGCACAGTCCCTATATGATAGTTAGTAAGTGTTGCAAGTATGAAAGCAATAGGAATAAAGTGGACCTAAACACAAAACGTAACCAAATTTTCAATTTTCATAGTATAAAAAGGGCAAATAATTCTGTCAAAATGCCAACCAGAGGTATCTAACATTGCCTGCTCAGTCCCCTCATGATAGTAAGTAAGTGTACCAAGTTTCAATGCAATAGCTTTGATACTTTAGGAATAAAGTGGACCTAAACACAGACTTAATCAACTTTTCTAGCCTTTCTGAGCAGTGCAATTATTTACTCCGGATGTTTCTTAATATAAACTATGACAACCTCAATCATACAAAACTTACATCACTAGTCTGCAAAATGTTTTTACAGTAGGGGACTCACTAAACGATTACATTGCGATTACATTAACTCATATATAGTATATACAGTACATTTAAATAGTTTTTTTAGCCAGGAATCGTCTGTCTAGCAATTCGTGTTTCGGTGCTAGGGTACAGATATCCTGGGGATAAATGTAACTTTATATAATGATCGTGATATCACGATACTCCTAGCTCCCTGTCTAAAATTTCACAATTTTACTAAATGATATTATTTAAAGTTCTCTTATTTTTGCTGATGTTGATATTAACATCCATATATATCGTTTATGTTTGTATCTATCTAACCATTGTTTATATATAGTTATATTGTGTTTTGCTCTTCGTGTCTTGTATATGGAGGAATAAAAGTATATATAGGACCTAAACACAAAACTTAACCGGACGCCGACGCAGACGCCGACGCCAAGGTGATGGCAATAGCTCTTCTTTTTTTCTCAAAAAATTGATGAGCTAAAAATGGAAGAGAAAAGAAGGAACATAAATAATTATGAACTTGCGCCTTTGAACATCAATTTCGGAAGGGGCGAACAAGAAGTTGTGGAAGTGAGAAATTACAGTTTGAACGAAAATGTAAATATGATGAAAAAATTGAAATCTACTAAAATGCCAAGTTTGGGATTATAGAATCTAACGGAGGAACAAAACTCGTACTGATCACAGGTACTTATGAACTTTTTAAATTTGCTAGCAAAAAGTATTTTTCAGACAATTCGCTTAATTATAAGTACTTATGTAAACCAGCAAACAACAGAAAATCAAATGAAGTGGAGCTGCGTTATAAAGTCGCGGATGAGAAGAATCACTTATACACGTTTAACATGTACCAAACGACTTTCTCATGCTTGATAAATGGTAGAAACGTGGCTCACTTCTTTGACACAGACCTTCCAAAGATTTTCCAAATAATGAAAACTGACATTCAGTCAAATTATAAATCAATAAGTGAAATAAATGTATACATGAAACAGCAAATACTGTCATACTTGGAGCGTAAAAATCCCGAGCGCCCATTTTCGCAAATGTCTGTAACGTATGGAGATGATCAACCTGACACGCTTCTAGACAGTAATATTGAACTGGACTCCCGAAGAAAAGAGAATGACTCCCAAGTAGTAGAGAACGCCCCCCCACCCCCCGTGTAGAATAAAGTGCCCCACGAGTAGTAGAGCAGAACTCCCGAACAGTAGAGAATGCCTCCCGAGAAATAGACAATGACTCCCGAATAGTAGAGAATGAAGCGGGCACGAATATCGAATTAGACAGAAGCTGAAGAATGACTGAATGAATTGACTGAAGATACAGAAACTGATTTAGAAGCAGGAAGTGAGGCTAGTTTTGATATTGATTGTGCTACTCAAACAAACCCGGTAGAAAATGCCATTCTAAAGGAAATAAAGACCGTTTGAACAATTTTCAAGAGGAGACTAGATTGGAACTTTCACAATACATAATAGTATTCGTATCGGAATTATCCCCGATTTGTTAAATGGAGCGTATGTTCTATCAATATATAAAGGCTCAGACAGAGATGACTGTAATAAATATGGTCCTATTTCAATTTTGCCAACTATATCCAAAATATTCGAAAGACATCTATCAAATGAATTAAAAGAATTATTTCGTAAAACAAATGTGTTGAATAAACATCAGTCAGGGTTTAGAGAAAATCATTCTTGCCAAACAACACCGATTCGACTCTTTGGTGAGTGGCTAAAATATGTAGATAATGGTAATTGTATTGGTTCTGTTTTTATTGACATAAAAAATGCTTTTGTTTTGGAAGATCACGAAATTATGTTATACAAACTAAAACTTCATCACCTTTTGGATGGTACCTTATCTTATCCTTATCTTATTCAAAGACAACAATGCGTTAAACTAGGGACTAGTTTTTCTACCCCTCTACATATTAAGCGTGGTGTCACTCAATGTTCTATTTTAGGCCCTTTTATGTTTTTAATTTATATATTTATGATATTGGATTATTACTATACCAATCAGACATAGACTTGTATGCTGATGACTCGACGCTATATGCTACAGGGGCCAATCCTTCAGATATTCAAATTAACTTACAAAATGATATTTATTCCATACAAAAATCATGCACCCTCGATAACATGATGATAAACCCTAATACATAAAAATGCATGCTTATTGGCTAGAAGCAAAAAATTAATAATATCAACCTTGATCTGAAAATAGATAATAATGCTATTGAAAATGTCACTAGCCATAATATTTTAGGACTATATATCGACAAACATTTGAAATGGAAAGTACGCATTGATAAACCATTCTCTAAAATAAGCATTAAAATAACTCTGCTAAAAAGATATCACATTCTCTCACTTTTGATATAAAAACATAATGTTATAATTCATAAATTCTAACCACTTTCGATTACTGTTGTCCGATCTGGGGCAACGCTAATAAAACCAATTAAACAACAGTAAATGTTTTAGAAAAACGCGCAGCGAAAGTCATTCTACAAAAGCAAAATAGAACACCATCCAAAGAATTGTTTTTACAGCTTAATTGGCTCTTGTTTAATAATAGATGTAAATATCACACGGCAATCTTGATATATAAATGTGTCAACAATCAGACTCTAGAATTTAAATGATATTATAACTTTTCTCGAAATCAAAAATATAACTTAAAGGGATCTTTTCACGGTTTGGTAAATTGACAAAATTGATGAAAGTTGTTTCAGATTCGCAAATTTTTGGTTTAGTTATGATATTTGTGAGGAAACAGTATTACTGAATATTTGTAATGGTCTAATATAGCCATTATATGCATCTTTTGATGATTTCAAAACCTAAAAACTAATGCGTTGCAACGCGAAACGATTGAATAATTTGGAGAGTTCTGTTGTTGTCGTTTAAATTTGTGAAACTACGAAGATTGCTTTTATAACGTATAAAATGCGCATCTATGTATACTTGTCAGGATAGCTCAGTTGGCTAATGCGTTTTTACTTCAGGATTCCGGGGGTCACTGGTTCGAGCCCTGCTGCGGGTTACTTTTTTTCTTTTTTTAAATTTTATTTTTGATTTTTTTTACTGGAGCTTTTAAAATTTAATGTTTACATTTATCAATATAAAACATTTAATGACAAACTTCAAAACATGCCAAAAACTGTGAAAAGACCCCTTTAAGATCTGCCACCCATAACGATTGTGTTAATACCAAAGCGAATACAGGTTATATAAAACGAGCTTTTTCATACCATAGCATGGTTACTTGGAACCGTATACCTATTGCAATAAGAATAAGAAGGCATGCTATATCTCTACTTTTAAAAGGCAATATAAAACACATTTATTATATAATCAATGATATGTCATGTTATTTTCTAATCAATGATAATTCATTTGTGTCTGTCTTAAAGGCAAAATGTGTTATGTATATGTGTAAAAAATAGTGTTGCTCCAAAACCGGTTTAAACCCCCAATGCTTTGCATTGACCGTTCCAAGGCGGTGACTCCAGCTTTATTCTTATTTGTGTTTATGTTGTTTTGTATTGTGCTGTATTGTCCTGTTTTGTACTGTTTTGGCAATCGGTCACTTGCCTTAAATAAAGGACCTACTAATTGTTTATAATAATAATTCAATACTACTCCAGCAGCTGGAGTTTCACTTCTTTATATTGTTTGTTTTACTTGTTATATACCTATATGTGTATGTTATTTTTAGAAGGTCACATCGTAAAAGAGTATTGATTCATCTGCATAATATGTATAATGTGTCATTGTCTTTAGGTGTAACCTTCTGTAAATAAAGCTTTTATTAGTATTATTATTGTTATTAATTAGACAGCAAAGATTTCAAATACAACAAGAGCAAGAGATGTGTTTGTCAGAAACACAATGTCCCATATTGCGCCGCTTTGAAATAAAATTTCAATATATCATTTGGCATGTTTAGAAATGATCTCCCTTTAAAGGTTATTACATCCCTCGTATTGGATTTTATGACTTTTTACCTTGAAGGATGACATTGACCTTGACCTTTCACCACTCAAAATGTGCAGCTTCATAAGATGCACATGCGTGCCAAATATAAAGTTGCTATCTTCAATATTTCAAAAGTTATGGCCAATGTTAAAATTTTCTGACGAACGCACAGACTGACAGACGGACTGACGGGCAAATCAACTGCTATATGCCACCCTACCGGGGGCATAAAACTTAAAAATGAACGTAATAACATTGAATACATTGAAAACATATCATAATAATATTTTAACGATTGAATCGTTTAAAAAATATAAATAATTTTTTATTATAAAAAACATAAAACTTAAAACGATAACCCTTGGCATACTTAATACTTAAACGATGTATTCGTATTGAATGCTCAAATACAGACTGCGATGAACTAACCAAGATTGCATGATCCTTCTTGTCCCTGAATGCCATGCTATCAACAGTCGTTAAATGGTTATCGAATCCACATATATGCAAATTTAATGTCCCCGATCATGCGCAAAGTCGATTATTATCAGACCTGAAATTCCAACCATGACAATATAATTGGAGATGTTAACGTTGATATGCCTCTGCCAATTCTTGATTAGGGCATTGTGAGGGAGAACAATTGTTGAGCACAATTCCTGTATACATATTTGATGTAAGCATTATGTTTTATGCCTCAAGTCGAGTAAGACAGTTGATTTAAAACTATGCAAAGTCATGCTGTTTGTTGATTAAAGACCAGCAAATGTAATCCGATGATGTTATGGCGTATTGGCCATAATGTGTGTAGTTAATTTATTATACCGGAGAGATTTAACCAATTTAAATGTTTTATGATAAGGTATTGAGTTATCTCAATCAATTTGTGATCAAGCTTAATATTGTTTACTCATTCAATTGTCTTTTTGTTAAAAACATGAATGCATCATTTTAATACTGAACAAATACGTTTACAATATGTAATATTAAAGTGCACGCTTCTATTGTAATGTTTAATTGAATGAGGTTATGACTATTATTATTTGTTGATATTGTATTTAAAAAAAGAACAATCTAATGATATTGTACTGTGTTAACGTGAACACAAACTAGACCAGATCATTACTGTCTTTTTCCACATAAATTATTTTATCCCATTTTCAACGCGACATTGACGGTATAACACCTTATGGAATATACTATCCAGTATTCAACACTGTGGGATTTACCAGTCACGTGCACGGACTACTTTTTACTTTACCACTAAATGATTTTCATAATCAATAAAGTCGAGAAAACTTTAGCTTCAAAATTATACGACCTTCAACATTTAAATCTAGTCATATGACATAATGTTTCGCCATCCGTATAATGAATCAGCTGATTGATGGCGTCATAAAATGACACTTATTGGCTATTGCGTCATTTTCCCAATAAAAAATTGACGATTTATTATAAACGCGACTTATTTCACATGTACATGTACTGTATATTGACATACGGTATTTGAATTGTCAATTGTCACATTTTCCTTATTTTGTGTAATGTCCTTTGTTTATAATCCATGCATATACTTTTGACATTTAAGAATGTACAACAAGCCATACAAATATCGCACAATTCATAAATAATCTGCAATATTTGCTATCCGATTTAATTCACGTTAAGCATAGAGCTGTGTAAAGTATAAGATGGTAAAAATAGCACCACACTGGAATTCGGAACGTCCCATTTTGTACACGGGTATTATCCACTGATTTATCTGTTGTGTAATGAAATGTTTTCCATTCTTTGTGTATTTATATATTAAATTATTTTCTTGTACACAATAAGGGCATTTATCATAGACAAATAACATTGTGCAAGTTTATACATAATTATTTTTGTATGCAGAAATCTGCAAATGCATCCGAGTTTACCAACGGCTATTATTTGATAAACTGCTCCGGTTCATTTTAACAGCAGCAATGTTCATAGAGTACATGACGTAGCGTGTGACGAATAAGAAAGTTTAACGAGTTCATAAATTCATTTGACAATAGTGATAGGATGGCATAAGGGTCTTTATTTAACTATGCAAAAATAATTATTAAAGACCCTAGATGCAAAATCGCCAATTATTGAGTTAAATGGATTATTAGATGGATTTTAAAGGATAATTAAAGGTAAGATACTAGTTCGAACGTGTTTTTGTTTTTGTTTGTACTTTTGTCGTTCCCTGTTATCGGGGAAATGATTTTAACATGGGGGCCATTGATGCATTGGATCACACACGGCATACCCATAACATATATAAAAACACGTTCTGCGCGTCCTTAAATTCGTCGTCCGAAGTCGGAAAACGTATTGCCCTGCATATTAAGTCAAATTAAGTGTCAGTCGCTGCAATTGTCTGTTTACTCGTCGATAGTGTACATGTAGAATCTATATTGACATCGACATCATTTTGTCAGGAGCAATCGCCGCCATATTGGATTTTGATAATTTTCTTTCGAAAATAAAATGAATTATATCCAAGTAAAATCTTCTTTTCGCGGTCGTAATGTGTTACAATTCGAATGCTGCGTAAAATTGAATCGAGGCATATGGTGATATTTTTACTAGTTTTACAGTTTGTGTGTGGATTTTTTAAGACTATTTTGCGTACCAGAACAAATACATTTATATCACTACGCATGGTTACATTCGTTAGATTTTAAGCGATTTTTAAGAATTAATTTAAATAATTGTTAGGCTAAGGTTATTAGATCTAGTTATGTTAAATGTCACGTTGAAAAAATCAAATGGGATAAATAGAATACTAGGATTAGCGTTGAATACAGAGACGTTTATGCTGCTCGGCTCGAACACCGAAAGCGCTCGCCAAGGCTCCCGCTCCCGGCGTTCTAAGCCTCGCAACATAAACTTCCAGTATTCAACGCTAACCTAGTATTCTCTATGTATACAATCCAATTTAAACACACCAACTTGCACAAGAAGTTAGTTATGTACTATCTAAACTAAAAGAACACATATTGTAGCCATCAAAATGTGTTTATATCATGATTTACCTATGACGGTTGGAAATATAAGCCTCATTCTAAGACGGCATGTTGTATCCCTTCCTGATTTCTTAAGGCACTTAAGACGTGCAACTGACGCAGTATGAATGATTTAACATTTTTTTGCATTTCGATTAAACATGATAGATACTGTCACGGGAAAAGGGACAACACAAATATATATAATTGTATGTTTAACCCATCCAGTACTCCTTCCAATATAAAGAAAACTGAATAACTTCGTGCTTCTGAATCTATGAATGTATATTCATTGAGAAGAATATGCCTTGAAATTGAAAATAAGGTTGTGTTGGCACGTTATTTTACTTATAAAATAAGAACGAATCTATGGATAGGAAGTAAATAAGAAGAACATGACTTGGAATTTATAATAAGGTTTCAAAGGCACGTTGTATCACTTTAAAAACAAGAAAAACGCTATATAATCAGCGTTTATTAAAATCCATATCTGAGAACAAGAATTGCCTAGAAATGGTAAAAAGATAAGCCATTTTAAAATTCCAGTATAAAGGCAAAATCCTATATTTTTTTTACATGTTATATTGTTGTGAATGATATTGAGAACATGTTCGAAATGGAATATGGCAAAACAGGAGTGCATGTACATTCAATTTATTAATTCATCATACGGAGGGCTATTTACAAATATTCATTATGTTTTCTGCCGGGTCCCGTATGCCCAAGAGACCGATAGACGGACTATCCCGTCCATATTCAAGTCAGATATTTTCAATTTAGTCCCGATCGGCTCGCTTTTTTGTTCCACCGCGAAAAGCGATAAAAATCCCTTTCATCGGAAGCGGCCGGCGTAAAATAGCTGCATTGCGTTTTGACGCGATTTCTCCATATTGAATTAGGATTTCGGATTAGACCTATCAAGCATGTTAATCAAACGGAGTAGAAATACGTCTTCGTCTTTCCTTCATTTCATCCGCGGTATTGCGACCTCCATTACGCTTCGCGCAAACGCAGATGCTTTAAGGTTCATCAAGGTGCTTTTGTTGACATATCCAGCTGACATCACCATTTACACTCGATGTTGATACCATCATATGATGGGCTGTGGTTTTCAGTATTTAATTTGAATGTCTACGTCCTCGCGTTTTGGATATTTGTTTTGAAATTCGTTAAAAAAATGACAATTATAAACTATCCATGTGTATTATAATTTCATATCATTTGCCGACATCTTTTTCTGCATCTCTTTATAAAATTAATTCATAATATTCTAAGCCTAATGAATACTTTAATATTTCAAATATATAATCTACCATTTACATACATATATGAAGCATTGTATACACATCTACATTTATGACATGAAACTAATAAAACATTAGTTACTGACTGAAAATGTTGTATTGTTTAGACACGTATGTTTTGTGGGTTTGTGCATGTGAAGTGCGCATTCGTGGATACTGGGAAATGGTCGCACGCTGAAAAAGTGACAAAAAAAATTCTATACATTGAATTCCAGAATCATATGTTCATCTCAAAATGAAGTAGTGTCAGATGGAATTGTAATACTGTATGCCACATTTCTCTTGAGTGACGGTCGATTGCGTAATGCAATCGTTGTCTTAACGTTTGAAATCGGAATTCATACTTCATCACAGAAGATGTAGACGTTAATAAATTACATATTTACGAACGAATATGCGCATTCAATAACATAACTAAGAACAGTTATGCAAAATACACCATATAAAACATGAAACTGTTTAATAGAACGTGTGTTTTAAAGAGCTTTTCACCATTTTTCTCTAATAAGCTTCGTGAGTTCAGACTAAGGACTTAACTATAAGAAATGCTAATAAAAAACAATTTATGTGTAGGTGTTTTAGCACAAAACCCCATATCCTGATTTGTTTTTGGCCTTGTCGCCAGATACTATCTTGAATACTTGAAGCTCCGATTACACATTTTCACAACGCTCTGTACACTGGCGTACCCGGATTGTCTACCGTGGCCTGACGTTTGCATGTAATATTGGTTGAAAATTTACATTAATTATCAGTCTCATGAAATGACTTATCTTTCGCAATGTATTGGGAAAAATCATTACGTAATTATAGAGGAAAAATTTGAAGACAGTATAACTGAGTACACAAGGCAAATAAAGCAAAAACTACAAAGCTAATGATAAATCATGACACAAAACATGTTGGATTTGCTCCGTGTAAATTTACAAACGAATATATGAACAATGTAGGGAATTTTTGTTTTAGTAATAAAAATAATACGAAAACGATCTCGAATATTCTATATAAATATTCTTATTTAGACGATCTCTTCTTCATAAAGGGCATTTTGTATGGCCAATTGATGTGCAATGTAGCATACAATTATCTTAAAAAAAACAATGTTAACATTTCTTTGGGATAATACAACAAAACGTATGCATATATGATTGTGTTATTAATACAGCTACAGTTCAAATATAGCATGTTTTACTACAAACCAATCACATTGAGCAAATTAGCGAAACATTAGACTTTTAACAGATAAACCAAAGCGCCCCACCTAATTAGTTGTACAATTTTGAAACACACTGAAAACACTAGATTGGCACGACAAACTTATTTGCGACGCATATCGTTAGATTATCAAGATAATTTTTGCAGCGTTTTTTTTTATCAGTTCTGCTTTGCGAACATTGACAAAAGCCTGCGTCTCAGGTGATACTATCGCCACAAAAAAGCTTAAACGAAACCCAAAACCAAACTCTAAACCGCGCATTGTCAGAACTGAAAAATTACAACAACGCGCCAAGGCGGTGTTTTATACAAAGTTGTTGAACTGGGTAGGATTATAATACCACGGTCCGTTAGTCCTGAATCCGAGAGAGATGCTAATATTGAAAAAAAATGTATGAACTGACAGAAAGTATTGTGTGGTCTTTGTATATACCCTGCTCACACGTATTACTCCTCTTGAATGAATAGAAATAACTGTCCTTACACAATGCGCAGAGAAATGGACGTTGAAAACGAAACCGAATCCCAAATAATAAATCAAATGATGCAAAGGAGCTTGGTTTTACGCGTATGTTGAAATTCAGATAAGAAATTCATATCTGGAACAAATAAGTAGTTTATTCGTTAAATAGACACGTCTTCCATAAACGACCGTAGTAGCTTATTGGAAGTATGTAGATATGAGATGACAACAATATATGAACATTTAATTGCGTTTCACACATTTTTTACTGTAACATACAACCGTAAACTAAAATATACACGAGTTATAGGTTTCGTATATATTTACACAACTTCCCATTTATCATTCTGAGTAAAGAAAAAACGAATTTTCTTGCAATAAAATCACGATTTTGTTCTTACGCATGCCATGGCAAAAGCCAGTGAGGACAATTTTATTCATTAGCGATTGCTACATTTGCGCCTCAACGTGAAATCTTGATTATACATTTAGACAAACAGATTTTTGAAACACTGGTAAACCACAGAATATCATTTGTGATGTTATGCCAACAAGGGATTGACCTAACTATGATGTGAGTTTTGATCGCTAAATGCATTGATGGTATTGCACATCTAACAGTGTTGAAAAATTATACGATATTTTCAAATATTGAAAACATTCAATATCAACGATATATCCCGCAAACTAAAAAATAAGGACAAAACTAAGGTCGCGACATAATTATTAATAAGATGTTCGTCGGATTCGTCGCATCTAAAAATCAAAACGATAAAAAGTCCAGTTTACCTCGCACCATATTTTTTTACAGAAGAGATATATTCTATTCAAATTTTGGTCTTGTTTTATACATATACTTTTTTATTTTTCGTTAAACGGTTGATTATACAAAATGGCAGCATTAAGATGTTTGGTTATATCTCCAAAAAATGTACAACATCAAATTAAAAAAAAAGAACACGAAGCGCACAGAAAACACAAAGTAAAACACGAGTATTTTACAGATCCTTAAACACTACTGTTATTTTATTGAACCGGTTGGAGATACTGGCTGAGATTAGTTATTGCAACTGACAGAATGGCAGAACTATAATAAACTATACCTTTAATTTGCCATTTTTTGGTGGCAGTAAAACTAAAAATTGGCCTGACTCTTGGTTGTGTTTTAACAACTTCTAGCAAATTTCAAGGTCTAATACTGGACGAGTTGATTTTGTTAAGAGACCATTATTGTAAATAAGTAAAGCTTTTTATGTGTTTGTCAGAAATGTTCGATAAGTATGAACAAAAATATATCTTTTATCATGTGTTTTTCGCTCACATCTGATTTTATCTTATACAGAATATTTGTTACTGTATTGCCCCCACTTGCTTCAAATATGCTTGACCAAAACCCGACGAACACCTAATCAATTATTGAAGCCTATGAAGGAGAGTGTGACACTGTATAATTACGTAGTATAGTTGGTTGTTATGCATCGTTTCAACAAAGCAAACTCCAATATGTAACATAACATAATTGAAATAATCTTCTTACTTTTTATCAAACAAAACTATTATGTGTAAAAGATTACTGTAAGTTCAATGTGCTGATCCACAATGATACTTTAAATATTCCACCCTAATACAAACGGACAGTTTGAGCTCAAAAGTAAAAGATTCCAGCGATTAAGGCATTCCTTTTTCACCAGTCATACTACAGCTGTTATGTGTTTTCTTGATTCCGGTAGTTTCGTGCTACACATTATCATAATTGCAAGTTTTTACAAATTGGGTGACTAATGAAGATTGCAAAGTAGGTCATTATCTTTTTAAGACAAAATACATAACAATTACATATGCACTTATCGTGTACAACTTATCACTGCTGCCGTAAAACGATAGGTTTGTAAAGGTGACGCTTAATGTATAAAACGTATATAGGACGTGATTGACATGTAAATGTGACTTTAATGATGCGGGTATTTTGTAAATGCATTTTCTAAATTTATTAGGGCAACACCTTTTTAATGTTTTTACTAGTATACTGTAACGACTTCATATGTTGAACGGGCATTTGAGTTTACTTGCATCTCATGCGGTAAGAGATACATTCGTACGGACCGTTAGTTCAAACCTATGTATTTTAGTTCGATTGCTGATTGACACGCAAACAGTAATCATTAAGGCATCAGTCTGGAAACACTGGGCTTAATGTATGTGCTAAAGTACAGTCCGCACAAGCTAATCAGTGACGAAATTTATCCGCATTTATGGTATTCCTCCTTTTAAGGAAAACTCTTACTAACGAAAATCCACTAAATGAGCAAAGTTTCGTCCCTGATTAGCCTGTACGGATTGCATTGGCTAATCTGGGATAACACTGTACGCATAGGCGTCAAGTCCAGTTTTTATCCAGAAGGAGGATCGTTATCGTCTTAACTCGCATCTCTCGATGGGTTATCACCTCTCATCTCTGCAAGGAAAGTTCGTTTCAAGTTGGTGACTAAAGCAGTGAGTCCGTATAGTCAAACTGACTCGCAAACACGATAACATTATGTGTGTGGCATGTAGATTAGAGCTGGAATGGCAGTGAGACGACAGAGATCTTCGAGAGAGGCTTACAACCACATTACGTGGTAATCTATACCCAACTATCGAGTCTTCAGCGGCAATTAATGGTCCTTAACAAAGGCGCCCTTTGTCTAGCGCTAGTGATGCGGTGTCGCCTGTACATGCTACGCGGAAGGAATCCTCCACACGAAGGCACTGATTGCACGATAAGATCTGCACGTTGACACCGGAGCTGAGGTGAAATGCCCTTTTAGAACACGTTCAAGAAAATAAATATGTCAATGGAAGGCATTATTTTTAACGGTTGTTCATTTTATTAATTTTCTAATTTGGATTCTAAAAGATTGCATCTAATACATTTCTTTTTAGGCCAATAGATAGAACTTGCACGTAATGATGCTTTTATTAAATAACAATCGGATGTTGTAAAGAAATACTTTGAAATATTCAGTTTAATTATTGTATATCAACTACAGTGGAACGTATTAAGTTAGGTTAGTACTTCTTAACACCAATAAGATTATTTTAGTCCATATATAGATAAAGATATGCTTAATTCAGGTAAAACGCCAATATGCCGTTCATTCCAAATGTAACACACGACAAAGAAATATATAACGAAATGTACAAAAAACGTCGGCCAATGTCAGTTTTTGTTCCATCTTACCAAATATATTGTTATTGACATAGTGTTCCGCCTTGAGCTGGATCACAATACTTAACTTATACAATGAGCAATGTAGGGGCAAATAAACATGATATGGTATTTTTTATATTTCACAGAAAGAAACTGCATGATGTATTTTTCTGTAGAATTGAATTATAAACTGCGCATTCACTGAAACCCAATCCAATGCACAAATCATTGTATTTCGCTTAAAACAACAGTTGTCAAACGACCGCCTCTTGTTGTGTTCCCATAGACTGTCATTATAAAAACATTAATCACACGGCAATGGTAGTCCTCGGTCACAATTTAAAATATGGGACCTTGCCTCTTTGAAACGTGAAGATCAAAGATTTCCCACAGAGTTGTGGCAGAAAAGTAAACGTCACATTTGGTCAAAAGCGTTTTGCAGATCATTTTAAGACATCAAGCTCGGTTAAGAAAATACAGAAAAAGGTCTCCTCGCCTCGCACTTGCTCTTTGGTTTGGTGTTTACATAAAAACCTAAATGCACATTGCAGATGGAGAGTGTATGTAAAAACAAAATAAAACAGAATTATCCGAACCCCAGGTTTCTTAACTGTGAGAGTTAATTTGCAATACGTGCAAACATACGTGTCTCCAAATAAGTTGTATATTTCTCTGTAGGATAATGGTTACAATACAATAACGATTTGCGATGTGTGATTATACTAGCTAAAGTTTATGCTATTTACACACGAAATACTAATAACAAATTTTATTGCATCATTTACTGAAAACATGCATTTGTTTAGTTGAAACAGTTTGGAAGTTAATACTCGTGAGAAGCGTAATTTATGAAAATAAAGATTTAATGTCAATGCCGAGTCAGTTGTCGCCAAACATTTCATGCAAAATATGTTTGCACGCGATCATACCGGAGTGGAATGTTTTACAGTACTGGGACGCAGTGCGTCAGGTGGTAATAGTAGAGGTATGGTGATACATTGTACTAATGTTTTGTTATCATTTCACAACACCATAATACTAGAAACCCATTTTAACATTCATTATGAAAAATATTCTTAAAGCACCGCTTGTTAATTTATTTCGACGATAGTCATTAAGGATTTGTTTATCAAACATAAATGTTTTGATGTCATAATTTAACAATGTTGTATCGCTTTACTTGCTATAAAGGCACACTTTCTTTTGAAATAAGTCAATTTATATGTTGTATTGCACCAAGGTATGTCAACATTATGTCAGGAATGACAATCACGAATTAAGCATAATAATGACATGCGGTAGTTTTATTTCATAACTAACATAGACCTAGTTAGTTGGACTAACATTATGCTTGCAAATAATCGTAAATAAATGAATAAATGCCCCTTTTTCAGGTAGCTAGAATGTCACCTTGATTTTCAATCTGGCAATTTATACCAAGGACTACTTTGGAATGGCGTACTAACTTCTTTTCTTTTATGTGTCTAATTACTATGCACAAATTTAAATGAGGCTATGGGTCACATATGCATAGTGTTTTATTATGACAAAAAACACAAACTCATCATAGGTGTTTACCTGAAATCATAAATCTTCCTTAATGATAATTTTGTCAAGTCTGAGTCAGACGTCACTAGCAACTCGATGATAAAAATGGACCGTAATGAAATCTATTAAAATACTTATTAATAAATTCCTTTCACCGGCTATTACTAAATGGTGGATGAGCATCTTTGACATGCGTTATTTACTTTAATAGATGGGTGTCTTTGTATTAAATCTATAAGTAATAATATGACATTACGCTAATGGTCTGGTAGCTTTGTCAAGGCGGTTTTGTTGGCTGCATTTGAGATTTTATCGGCTGCAATAAATGATTCACGGCTGGTTTGCGATCTGAACTCATAAGTGCTCCCAAGGTGCTTTGTAAAATGAATACCCATTAACGCGGTTTTCGAACGATGATGATTTATTCACGTATTAACGTAACGTCTCGTAACAGAAAGATGGCAATGTGTGTGTGTTCTATCTTGCGTTAGTTTTTATATTAAATCATGTTTAATGTATAGCAGCTATTAACGTTTTTGCACTGGTTTTGTTTAGAAATCTGCTAATTTACTACATTCTACTAAATATAGTATGTGATATGAGAGGACACATTTCAATAAGCATTATATTAACATGTTTAAATACTAGCTCTTTTTTGAAGCTCAAAATCAAAGTGCTTTTGATAGAAGACCTTTAGCATTAACATAAGTACTTTATCAAAGAACCAACGAACGGCTGCAATTATAGACTATCATACAAACACGTGTTTTTTGCTATGAATATCAACGGATTACAAAAGTGTTAAACATCAATAAGCTAAGGGCAAGAAGGTGAAAGAAACTGCTGATTGACTGAAATATATGCCTGCTTGCAAACGACATATACATGATATTGCTTTGCGTAGATAGAAAACATTTAGGTAGAAGAACTTCTATGAAAGTGATTTTAAGGAAGAAAAAGTGAATATTTGTATATTTATATCTGTAACTGTATCACGTTAAAGTTGCAAAAGACTATGTTGCCCCAACGCCACACTAAACTTGGTATGCAAACGATGCCAATGTCTGCAAACACATAATTTGCGCCCATAGCTTATGAACTCTTGTTACTGCTCCGTTATTTAGTTATATATTTAACTTGCGTGTTGTTGTATTGAAATATTCTTTCAGGGACATAAACAGAGGCAAATAATATGTTAATTACTAGTTCCTTGCTTATGATACTCTTGTTACTGTTCCGTTATTTAGTTGTTTTATTTAACTTGCGTGTTGTTGTGTTGAAATATTCTTTCGGGGAAATAACAGAGGCAAGTTAAACATTAATACTACAGCATGTGTCTTTAAAAACGGCGCGACGACTCGTATAACGTGTAAGAATTTTTTTCTTGCACATTATTCAGGAACCCAGTAAGCAATTGGTTGCTTGACAAATACTAATGATTTTGTGTGCGTGTTATGTTTAATTTTACTTCAATGATATTCTGTTTGCATGTGGATCGTCAATTTAAAAGTGCAACGATAGTCCGATAATTTCATGTACATACCCGTTATGTAACATAGCAATTCAGGATTGAAATTAACAAAAAAAAACAAGATCTCAAGCACGCGGTACATTTATCTACAGGGCTAACGTTAGATAAACCAGCAATTACCTCGTGTTGTCGCTTGTATTTCACAATGACGAGGACGTCAAATCTTAAATCGTGCCTGGTTCTTACCGTACCCAAAATAAATTCCCTTCGCCCTGGTGTAACAGTAGAATTTGTGTGATGTATAGCATTGTCGACATAATAGTGATATTGATGTAACCGGAGAGTTCGTAAAGATGCGTATCAGGTAAACGCGTGAAATAGCCTTAAATTTTCATGTATTTTTCTTTGATCATACCGCCTACTGTATCGGACTTAAATACATCATTCTGTCGAAATTATGCAATTCTTACCAAAATATGCCCGTCCGTTATTAATCATGTTTGACCGTACTGCTGTTAATGTAAATGATCGTTTAAAATCATCGCACAAAACCCCAGCTATTGTGTAAAGGCAAGTGGGTGGGGGAAACAGCAGAGTGCAGCTTCCGTGATACAGTAGCCCGGTTTTGGTGTAAACGCGAGCTGGTGAGGAAAAGCGTCAAGTCCTGTCCTCAGCACACGTGATACAGAAGCCCGGTTGTGACGTCAACGCGACTTGGTGGGGAAAAGCGTCAAGTCCTCAGCACACGTGATACATTAGCCCAGTTGTGGTGTCAACGCGAGCTGGTGGGGAAAAGCGGCAAGTCTTCAGCATCCGCGATTGCGTGAATATATTTACATAAATATGAAGCGTCCGTAGTATAATGTATGTTTATTTGCAATACTCATGGTATCACTTATCATATAGTTCTTATGTCATATTTGTGATGTTGGCGAAATATTGTTGCTTTCAGTTTTGAATCTTCACGCATTTGCGTCTGCATTATCACTGGGATTTATTATTACCAATGTCTGTATGCATGCAATCACGCCATTATAATTATTTATGAGTTTTATATCGAATGCATATGCAAATGAGCTTATAATATAAACACAATTTACATTGTTTTGTCACTTAAGTGTCAACAATGTATAAAAGGAAGAAGTAAAATCTTCATATTTCTTAACGATACAACAAAATGTATTTTGAATACAGTGTCATATTTGGTTCAAGAAAAACTTCCATTATTTCGTTCCCGCGTATATATATCGCATTGTCGGACCGTATTTGGTACAAAAACGAATATGTACAAGTTTGTACCATATTCGGCCGAATATGGTACAACTGTCTAATTGTACCATATACGTATCTGCAGTTTTGGGGTAAAATGCCTGACCGAATATGGTACAAACTTGTACCATATTCGGATGAAAAATGTACCACATTCGTTCCGAATATGATACACACTCATCATCGTAATCATCATCATCATCGTTATCTCATCATCATCATCATCATCATCATCATCATCGTTATCTCATCATCATCATCATCATCATCATCATCATCATCATCATCATCATCATCATCATCACATCAATTATCAACACCCCAATGATCATCATCGTTGTTATCTTTACCAACACCACCATCATCATCACCATCAAAACCAACATCATCATATCCATTATCATGATCGTAATGGTGATCACAAAAGTTTTTTTTGTGATGATAATGACAGCGATGTTTTCGGTCGATAATGAGGATGTTGTGATGATGATGACGACGATGAGAATATCATCATCATCATCGGCCAATAAACATCGCCATCATCATCATCACAAATATTTTGTTATCATCATCATCATTATCATCATCGTCGGCCGATAAACATCGCCGTCATCATCATCTAAAAACTTATCATCATCATTATAACCATCATCATCGTCCGATAAACATCGCTGTCATCATCATCCCAAAACGTTTGTTATCATCATCATCATCATCATTATCATCATCATCATCATCATCACCACAATCATCAAACCCCAATCATCATAACCACTGTCATCATCATCACCACCACCATCATCATCACAATTTTTTTACCATCATCATCATCACAAATGTTTTGTCATCATCATCATCACATATTCATTTTACATTTTGTATTTTATAATTTGTTTCATTCAAGAGATTCAACAAACTTGTACTTTTTTCATTTATTGGTATACTGACAGGATTTTTCAAAGTAATATTGAAGAACATAGAACAGCATTTAAATTTTAATCCAACTGTAGCATTTTGACAAGACATAATATACATATATACATTCATTTTAGTAGCAGCCAAAATATCCCAAATGTGCTTCGTAAAAAGTTACCAGTAAATGAGCAAATGACAACAAATTTCCGGTAGAAGAACATAATCATCAATCACAAAAATAACATAACAGGTTTCCAAACACCGATATACATGTATATTTCACCTGTAATGTCTGTACATGACATCTATGATATCATACCAACCGATTCCACTAACACGCAAACGCAGCCATGCGTTTGCCCATTTTGGCCCCTTGATGATTTCTTTTATTGCCGAAATAAGACCGCTGTTTCTGCCCGCTCTTGTTAATAGGAAACGAACGCTAACAGGATTTCTGTTACTAGTATCTAGTCCAATATCCGGCCGAATGTAAATTCTAGGTGTTTGCAAACTCATTGACCTTATTAAATCTCTAAAGGGTTTGCCGACCTTCGCCAACACAAACTGGATTGACGGGTTTGATTGTATGCAGAACTTAAAAATTTCAACTTGAATGTGAAGTGGTAACATCAGAAATGGAAAAGTCGTTCGCTTCTGTGCCCTCCTATTGTTTATCATATCTTGAAGCTCTTTCAGGGCTGAACACACAGAGACGTCACCGTTGTCGCCAGAGTCACCGTTGTCGCCGGAGTCACCGTTGTCGCCAGACGCAGCGTTGTCGCCGGAGTCACCGTTGTCGCCGGAGTCACCGTTGTCGCTGGAGTCACCGTTGTCGCCGGAGTCACCGTTGTCGCAAGAGTCACCGTTGTCGCCAGACGCAGCGTTGTCGCCAGATGCAGTGTTGTCGCCAGACGCAGCGTTGTCGCCGGAGTCACCGTTGTCGCCAGACGCAGCGTTGTCGCCGGAGTCACCGTTGTCGCCGGAGTCACCGTTGTCGCTGGAGTCACCGTTGTCGCCGGAGTCACCGTTGTCGCAAGAGTCACCGTTGTCGCCAGACGCAGCGTTGTCGCCAGATGCAGTGTTGTCGCCAGACGCAGCGGTGTCGCCGGAGTCACCGTTGTCGCCAGAGTCACCGTTGTCGCCAGACGCAGCGTTGTCGCCTGACGCAGCGTTGTCGCCAGACGCAGCGCTGTCGCCAGAGTCACCGTTGTCATACGACTGTTCTAAGCGTGATATTATGTCCTTGTACACGCGTTGATTGATACGGATACTAACGTAATGCATGCCAAATCCTTCTGGGAAATACCCCAATGCAATTGTTCCAACATCACCATCGAACTTTCCATCTGCTGACACAATTGATGAGTGTTCTAGTCCTCGGGTAGAAACTACCAGGCACTGCAAATTATATTCTCTCATAAGTGCAATGAGCGTGAGGTTGTCGCCGTATGTCCCATTCTTAGACATATTCTTAACGTATTCATCAAATGTTTCATCATAGACAAAAGTTTCATAGAAATATCTGTTTTCTACAATGTGATGGACTGCTTCCTTACGTAAAGCATCTACGTCTTTGTATATACCAATTTTACCAAGTTGATGCGATATAGCAGCAAATTGACAATTTCCATCCGGATTTGGGTCCATGGCAATATTCACCCCATCCAACAACTGCAGATTTTCATGGTGTGTTAAAACATGATAGTACTTAGTTCTGTGATTTTGTTTCTCTGAGCGGTTCTGTTTTAATGAATGTTTTTTAATTTTTCGTTGTTTCTCTAACGCAACAGTTAGGCTAGTCATGTTTTCGACCCCAACCGATTTGCTTACGAATCCAAGTTCGGGTTTGTTCGGTACTTGAAATGACACGATATAAACACCATTTCGTTTTACTTTTTCTACCTTGCCTTCGATAACATATCTTTTGGTTGGCACCCTGGATTTTCGAAAGGGATAGCGAATTAATACTGTCTCTCCTACTTTGTACTTGCTTGGGGAAGTTGCGTTTTTCAACAGCGACCTGTAAGCCTTTTTATTTGCTCGCCGTATGGTTTTCTTTATTTCACGAGAACTATGACGTTCTTTGGTAAAAACATGACTTCTTCCGTAGTAGGCTTCAAAGGGCGTGAGACCCCCAAGAACTCGTTTGAAACTTGTGTTTATGGCATAGGCTAAATCTTGAAGCCCTTCGACCCAGTTAAATCCACGTTTACTTTTTGTTGCAAATAGAATCTTGGCCTTTATAACACTGTTTGACCTTTCACACTTGCCCTGTGATTGAGGATGATACGGCCTACTATTGATCATTTTGATGTTGTACTTGTTCAACAAAAGTTTCATACTAGGGCCTTTAAATTCCAGTCCGTTGTCACATTGGATGATGTCAGGGGCAAGGTTAACCATCAACACGTCCTCTAATGCCTTTGCAACTTCACGCGAACTCTTCGTTTTCAGGGGTTTTGGCATAACGTACCTAGAATAAACGTCCACGACTTAGAGAATATAACTGTATGTGGACCCCTTGTAGCTAACACTTTGATTTTTCATGTTAATTATGTCAATCTGCCATCTTTTGCCTGGTTCCTCTTCTGTAATTGTCTTTGGCTTTGGCTTGTTTGTAAATCTCGGATACTTCTCATGGTAATACTTGCTATTGTACAGTATTTCAAGGATAGCTTGTTCCGAGAACCCCGTGTAATTTACTTTCAGTTTGTTGTAAATAACCCTTGCTCCACATCCTTTGTTTTCCATGAACATCTTCTCAACAAATCTAGGAAGATCTTCTTTCACAAGGACTTGCTTTCCGCCACACAATAAAGAACCCCGGTCACCAAGCTCGAAGTCCTTACGTTTTCTAATCATGGCCAAACAATTATTCTCTTCAGGTGTCCGTTTCTTCACAGGGACATCGAACGATCCGTTTAAACATCTGACAATAATGTCGTACTTCGACCTGGGCAAGCACCCTAATTGCTTCCTTTTTCTCCTAATTGCTTCCTTCATCTGAAATAATATAATAAGTTATTATACATTTATACTTCATTAGTTAATAGAGCTTGTATTGAACACCGCGTGTCGAAAACGAATGTCTCACGACATGAGCTGAGCTAAAATCACTCGTCTGATAGCTCCGCTAAAATTTACAATCCGAACTTCCGGGCAATATGCGCAATGAAAGTAGCAAGTACTTCATGTAAAGTTTCATTGAAATCCAACCGAATTCAAATTCAGGGGAAAAATAGCGGGCAAACTTATGGCGGTCAACGGACAAACGGTCTGTAGAAACCAATGCTACGTGGATGGAAGGGATATAAAGAAGGGGCCCTGGGGGCCTAGGTCGCTCACCAGAAGTCACGACTAGGCAGGGTTCGAAGGTCAAAGACCTATAAACTCCATAAAATTTAAAATGTTCAAATCTACAGATTACAGGAGCTCGATCTGATTTTGGTGGAAAATACACTTTCGAAAAAATGACTGTAGCTTAAATATTTTAGCAGTTTAGGAGTTACGCACCCGGAAGGAATGCCACGGACAATTGGATAGACGGACGGACAACTGCAAATGCACTCTGAGGGGGGGGGGGGGCATAAAACATAAAAATCAATGCATGTTAAAACATCAATGCATATTAAGACAACTGAAAATTAAAATTATGTACAGTACTTACTGTCAAGAATTCTTTTGAAGTTTGAAGAAAGTTTGGATTTCAATTCTTTCTAGTCGAAAATCACAACTTTTCTTGCCGACCGCCAAGTCAAATATGGTTACTGACTTCTGAGTAAGACTCGTGTGCAAAATTCCCGCCTTTTTAAAGCGGCACGTTATCAAAGAAAAAATCGGAAACTTCAAAGCTTTGTCGGCTTCTCAGCAATATGACGTCGGAACGACAAATCAACTTTACAAAGTAATGTTTAGGAATACAGTCACACCTGTCTAAAGCAGCCAGTCAAACATCCTTATTTTTGGAGAGATATATTCATTTAAAAGAGCTCAAAATCTCTTAAATCGGATTTTGGTGAAAATACACTTTCGAAAAAAAAAGTTTTAAAAATTTGAAAATTGCTATTAATGATCTCCACGAAAGTATCTGGCCCGCCCGGGAATCGAACCCAGGCCGCCTGCGTGCCAATCTGACGCGCAACCGACTGAGCTAGCCGGCGAAACAGTTACACAACCAGCAAAATCCATGTAAAGTGTGGTTAGGTTAGCTGTTTCTGTTACTGCTAGTTACGACGACGACGACGACGACGACGACGACGATGATGATGATGATGATGATGATGATGATGATGATGATACTTTTGTCACTTCCAATATTAGGTTAATACAATGTATTTGAGTTTGAAAAAAAGTTTACACATCGGCAGACTATTTCATTTATTAAGAAATACATAATTTATGTACCATATACGTAGGCCATTTTCATTTTTATGAGTTTTTTTGGTATGTACCAAATACGTTTTGGCGAGCATAGAAAAACTTATTCCAACCGAATATGGTACAATGTTTGTACCATATTCGGTCGAAAATTGTACCATCTTCGGTCCGAGTATGGTACATTTGTACCATATTCGGCCGAATATGGTACAAATGTACCATATTCGTTTTTGTACCAAATACGGTCCGACATCGCATATTGTCGTAGTGTTGTTGACATTGCTAATGGCTACACTAGAATCAAACATCCCCACTCAGAATTAAACGACCATTGGGAAATCGTTGAAGAAGATTTCGGATAAATGGGGACTATGCATGTAAAAATATTTTGTGATCTTGATAAAAATGTATTCACCAGTTAAACGACACGTCACACCCAGCAAAGTTTGTTTTATCAGCAACTGTTATCAAAGTAGCTTTTATAGAGTATCAGTCAAACTTAAGCAAACAGGGGCTATTGCTGCCTGGAGATTTAAACTAATACAGTACCTGCCAAAACAATACACGCGGTCATTTCGTATTGAAACATGTAAAATTTATGCGTTCGGAAATTTTCATAAGGATACCGTTAATTGACAGGCTACCCCGCCCACTGGCGCTGACCTCTAAGGTGACCCGTTTAAATCCCCGAGCCTGTCAATATGCGGGCGCTTTATTGCTAGTTTATGGAATTAAGCGGTCCAAAATGGCTGATCGTGGCGACATCTATCGGACTTCGGAGATTTTAAACGCTACTGAACCGGAAGTTGTCAGCCGGTGGCAGATATGAAAATTTACGACACCGCTGGAATTTAAACGACCCTCGTTGTTGCGGTCGTTGCAAGATATAACATAATTTGCATAATTTAGGGGTTCGGAGTATCTGTCGTGTCTAAGATACACTAGAAATCGCTGCGTTAAAAGAGCAAAGTATTGAGTCAGACCGTGAAATGGACGAGTGGGGAATGTGTGTACAAGATAGTATGTGTTTACATGTGAAATAGTTCAACTATATTGGGTCATTATTTGTGCAAAACAATCTATGTTTAAATATCGCCCGATTAATAACGGTGAACCAAAATGTTTACGGTGCCCGCCCAATTACAATAGCGAATTATAATTTATGGAAAGCAGCATGGATACACTTGAAAGTTGTTCTTGCATAATTTGGTAAATGAGACCAAGTTCAGGCAGACGGACAACGCTGTGAGGCTAGCGTCCGATGGGAGCCGTATCCAGGGAACGGACACTAATGTATGACCAAAACTGGGAAACAATGACATGTTCTTACAACCATGCTTACTATAATAATGTCTTTGTATCATAATGTTTTGTTTTATCACTTTGTTTATCACTGGAAACAGTTAAGTGTATTGTATAATACAATAATGTTCTGTTCTGTTCATCAGTATATTCAAAGCAGAGTACATTAGTCAACCATGTTTCGCGGAGAATAATTAATGCACCTTTTATGCGATAGAAATATTGCACCGTTGTATCACTTGTTGCATAAATGCGCACGAGTCCAAACTATTTAAGACCATACTGTACCTGGCACTAAGAATGTTAAATCAAAGTACTGACAGTACTGGTGTGACGATGCTTTTGAAAAGGATGGATATAAAAGCATCAAATTAAGTTTATCTACATCACCGCAACTGTTTATGTGAGTACGAAAATTTGGGTACGAAAAAAAATTAGGTACGATCATTTTGGGTATTTTTTTTTTATGCCAAGCAAAATTTGGGTACGAAAAAAAAATTGGGTAAAAAAATGGGAACGGAATTTTTTTTGGGTACGACAAAATTTGGTACGAAACAAATGGGTACGAAAAATTTTGGGTACGAAAAAAAAATGGGGGTGCGGGGAAGAAGTACTCGAGGGAAACATGACCCATTCAGCGAAACTGGGAGGCGGGTTACATTCACCACAATTGTGTATGTGGGTACGAAAATTTGGGTACGAAAAGAAAAATTAGGTACGAACATTTTGGGTAAGAAAAAAATATGCCCAAAAAAATTTGGATCGAAAAAAATGTGGGTACAAAAAAAAATGGGTACGAAACAAAATTGGGTACGACAAAATTTGGTACGAAACAAATGGGTACGAACAATTTTGGGTACGAAAAACAATTTGGGGGTACAGGGAAGTACCCGTGGGGAACTTGACTAATTCAGCGAAACTGGGAGGCGGGTTACATTCTCGATCAAATCTAAAATTAACTACATTTGGGGTTTTCCCAGCGTCACAGCGTTTAAAGTGCCACCTGGCAGTTTCGTGTCTGGTTCCTGTCCCGAACCTCTCGAGAAATTTGAAGGAGGACGGGAACCAAGCTGGCTTTATCTTTATCAATGATAATAAGCGAGGTATGTCGATTGAGAAAATTTAGCTAACTCAATCGGACTGGCTCGGTCTTTTACATACGTCGTCATTCTGAATGTTTTTTTCATGGTATGATAACTTAGACGAGCTGCTTCGCTGAAGCAGCATCGTCAAAAATAAACATCATTTAAGACGTTAACAATTTCCTTCACGGTATATGAATCCTTAAAGAAACATGTAAAATACAGGTTATACCACGTTGTCTTCCTCAACATTTCGGTGTTATGTGTATATCTAGAGTATACGATGTGTTTTCAACTTGTTCTTAGTCAAAAGGTATGCAAAGAATAGTCAGATTTTATTTGGCGAGCCGAAAAATAGAAATGGCATATAAACACAACTCACCAATGTATATGTTTAGACAGACATACATTTTAGATGATTAGAAAGGGAACACAATAGCCTGGCTGCAATAAGCCGGCTCTACGGCGTGATAAATCACGGAGGTTTCCTATAGAATCTCGCGCAAGACGGGATGTAAACGTAATCATCAGCAATGGCAGGCATCATAATAAAGCCATACACAACTCGCGTGCCCTTTGTAACGAATTTCAATAGATGTTCTTTTTTCATTGCCGCGTGTTGAAGTCATCGTACGGCCACAAATAAATATAATACACCAACGAGAGCTTGGTCTTTAACCTTATATGTGTGTGTTAATGACTTAAGCGACACGGAGCTATAATTAGCAAGGAGGTTTGCAATTGTTGCAAACTTCCGTTTTATCACCTTTCTGGCGGCTAAATTATTTTTTCTTGTGGGTACATGGGACAATACAATGTTTTTTATTGTTGTGATCCTAATTAAAAGGAAATGCACATTGTTCATTACCATGTTAGAGGAAATAAAATCGTGAACTTGACTTTATTGGCGTAGCTGTAGGTCAAAAGTCAGGCAATGTTACATGAAGAAACTGAACAATGCTTTGGGTGTTTTATCAGGCATACTCACACTCGCCAAAAGTTATAAATATGAGCCTCGTTCCGGGAAAATTTGGCTGGGTACATGAGCGGAAAGTGTCGTTCCAGATTAGCTTAAGTAGTCTGCACAGCATAATAAGGAACAACACTTATCGCCTTAACTGGATTTTCGTTCAGAAGAGTCTCCCTTTATATGAACACATAAATTGAAGCGAAAAAGCGTCGTCCCGATTTGTCTATGACGACATTTTACGCAGATGCATTAAGCCCGGTTTTCGCATAGCGATACTAATATATAAACTCATGACTTATTCCTTAACCACATAGATACGTATTTTGACGTGTTTGTAGTCCCTTAAAAAGTTCAATTTTATTTAAGACCTTTCTACCAACCCTAAGATACTGATAAGCATTAAACAGCATAAACCTGAACAGACTGCGAGTTGCTCGCAGGCTGTTCTGGTTTTATGCTGTTTGCACATAGCCATTTTCACTTTGCCTCTGAGTGGGAAAGTGTAAAGTCAAACGGCAAAATCTCATTGGCAACTTCTTCTCACAATGTTTATTGTGCTATCGTCATTTCCACCAGTATACCAATCCAATTAATGATGACTTTCGTTTTTCTAATCTGAATTTAGTTTGCATTGCCGCTTAGTTAAACTTACTTAATTCACTGTAATATTTTACATCTACAATGTACCTACTCTAAGCTGATTGTAGAATGATTAACGAAAGCACTTGCACAACTATCTTGCCACTGCAATCTGCCAAAAATGGTTTAGGTTATCTTTCTTACCGGATGATGACTGGCATATGTTTTACTCCAATTGTGGGTCGAATTAAGCCAACAATACAACTTTTATATGAATACTATGGAGCTGTCATGTGATTTTATTTCGCATCAAAAATCGGTCTCAATTACCAAACCTGATCACAATGCCGTCTTTGAGTTCCAAGATTAGAGGCCAATTTTCTTATTTCAAATCAAACTATAATTAATATGTCAAAATGCAAAACCATCTTCTTACAGGTACTCTCAGTGTGTTCGAACGAGAAGCCTACATAAAGCAAATTATAACCTTTGACAATTGAAAATTTAGTGACACAGGAAGCAACCTCTGTTCTAAAGTACGGTCATAAGAGAACGTACGAACAATGATTTTCATCACGGTGCAGTAAGCTACAATTCAGTTTTTTTATTATGCAAATACTCAAAACGATCGAGTACTCCGCGCAATTCTGTCCCATACTTAACAATATATATCAATCCAAGTAAATAAAATGGGGCGGGTGATTAAAAACCATCGTTAGAATTTTCATATTCTACCACAATGGTGATATTATTTAGAAAGACACGCTTTTAGAACGAAGTGGATAAACTTGCTGGGACGAGCCACTTATGGTTCCTTTAAGCACACAAACGCCGCAGAACTAATAAAAATTGCATGTTGACACAAGCCGGGTTCTTTTACTCGATGAAAATGTTTCTACTAAAACAAATATACAGAAAACAGCAGGCGGTAGAAGCACTTAAAATTCGTCTCTCTGCCATCAATGAGTCCTTGCCGGGACTTCCATTAATGCTCGACCATCCGCGACCGGCGCCCCGTCGATAAAGAAAATTTCAAATAACTACCTTATGATTTTGCACAATGGACCTGTCTCTTAACTAATATTTTCACATGGCTGAAAAGAGATGCCCAGTATGGTGGGTAAAAATTATTAATTTCCACAGTTTCATTTCGATCAAATATCCTTGCCCCACTGATGTGAAGATATGCCGTAATATCAAGTTGAGCAAATAAAGCGAAAAAACGTTTACGACACTAATAATGAATGACACTTAATGTCAAGTTTCACATGAAATTTATATATCATTATGCGACACTTCCTTTTTTACAGATTGATTAATAAAAGATTTTGGTATTTATGTCGTGGAACAAGCAGGAAAACGGGACAACAATTGTAATTGAACATTCATAAGCCATGGTCTGGGAAAACCAGGCTTAAAGCACGTTTATAAAGTGTCGTTCCAAATAAGCATGTGGAGTCCGTGCAGGCAAATTAAGGACAACACTTTCCGCCTTGACTCCATTAATGTTTAGAAGAGACTTCCATTTCACGAAACACTCAATAAAAGTGGAAAGTGTGGCCCTTGATAAGCGTATGCGAACTGCACAGGCTAATCTGGGACGAAACTCACATGCATTAAGCCACGTTTTCCCAGAATGGAGCTCATTTCTAGATTGCAGCTTTTGTATGATGTGGGTTTTACAAACACGTCATCTTTCAAATTTTATTGTAGCCATGCTACAGCTAAGAAAATACCAAATTTTCCAGATTAACGAACATTAAGATGACCACAGTGTTACTAGTATATGAAAATGAGCTGAGGCGCAAAGTAGTATGGAACCTGTATATGTCATTGCATTACATGAACAACAGTGCAGAAATAGTAAATCAGGAGTAAATCATTATTTTACGTGCGAATCAGTCAAATGAAGTCCTTGTATACATATTTTTGCAGTTAACAATTATGTTGTCAGGAAAATAAAAAGTAGCCAATTTTGTAAATTGTCACACTCGGCGAGAATGGTGATCGGCAGCGAACCACTGCCAGACTATTACCAGAAGTCCTCGGTCAGCAAAACAACGCTTAAAAGCAAAAAAGGACATATTTAGATGAATAAGGTAAAGATTCAGTGAGCAATTACAATACGCGACCCAAACTTTGCTAAGCAACTATCGCACAATGTACAAACTCACATAAGAAGCAAGTCATTGTATATGAGCCCAGCTGTCGGATAACGGGGCTTAATGCAAATGCATGAAGTGTCGTCTCATATTAGCTTGTGCATAGACCAATCAGACTTGCCGCTTTTGTTTTTAAATTTCTGTTTCAAGGAAGTACTTATTTTAGCAAAAATCCAGTTTTGGCGGAAAGTTTCATGCCTGATGGGCCTGTGCGAACTGCATAGGCTTATCTGGGACGACACTTTATGCACATGTTTTAAGCCAAGTTTTCCAAGAGGCTTATAAACATTGTTGTCAAAAAAATGACCGAATTAGCCAAAACATGCTATGGTCCACCCATGTATATCGGCCACGCTAGTAAGTACATGGAGAAAACACATACAAAACGTTTTGACTAACTTTGAAACCAATGCCCAACCCCAGTTACACCAGCTTGCAACAAAAATACGAGTTATACAAGCGATATCGAAAGATCCGTGAAGATACAGTACATCAAAACAATTTGTGTCTTGCTCTGAGAAAACTGGGCATTATGCATGTGCAGTCCGCACAGGCTAATCAGGGACGATACTTTCCGCATTAATGATATTTTTCGTTTAAAGGAAGTATCTTTTTACCGAAAATCTAGTTTAAGCGGAAAGTGTGGCCCCTGATTAGCCTGTGCGGATTGCACAGTTTTCTCAGAACAAGACACATTTAGTAATACCTAATGAACCACATAAACAATTCTCGAAAAGGACTATAGAAAAGTGGTGGCTGCGAAAAAGCGTTTCACATATTTCAAAACTACTGCATAAAATATTTAAATTTCAAAACTGCCCAGTAAATTGATATTCCCAACGCCATCAGTCTGTCTGCAATTTAAAATTAGAGCATTTATTATTAATATAAGAAACTAATATATTCATTCATTATTACATAGTCTCCCGTTCAGCTGTCACATGTAATTTAATCGTGTCCACTAATTTTCAATTGTCAGCCGCTAGCTTAAACATTAATAATTTAAATCCACGGAGAGCATGTCTGAATCGAGGCCAATGTGGAAATCAGCATTATAGATCAGATTTATGGCTTTTCCTGTCATTTCAAATGAACATAAATGGTTCGAACGCCATTTAACTGAGCCTGGATAGATTATGCCAATAAGTATTTACAACACGAACGCATATTGCTAAATTGAAAAACACATTCTAAATTACGTTAAAAATACATGTATACGATTCCAACAGTTTGTAAAGCGATTTGTGAACAGGATTGTTTCCAACCTCCACTACACCCAAGATATTTAATTCGTGCTCGAAATTGTTAATTGACCATGTGTTCATTATTACTTTATTTAAGATATGCACGTTTTTTTTGTGAAAGTGGTGAACTGAGATAACTATAATTACACCAAACATTAGGCCAATTGTGTCATGAAAATCGTTTTTTTATAGACGTCACTGACCGTAATTCATTTATAGCATTCCAGTACGTTTAACGTTTGCTTCAATTCCTGAATACTGGGAAAGAAAGGACGCAGGTTTTACAGTCAACAATACTTTAACTAAACGTGTGTCGCAGTGTACTAAAACTAACTTCGGTAACAACGTATAGCTGTGGCTCATAACATACCGTGTACGATTACCCATACAATGCTGTCTTTTACATGTGTATAGCGGATGGCTAACACGAATGCAGTAAAACGAGCTTTAAACAGGGACACACACACCTAGCCAGAAATACCATAGTACACTGACGCACACAGTACGAATGACCTCCTAATAGGCCAGTGATCGCAAACACAACGCACATCCACCCGTCTTTTTTAACGAAAACGTCTGACGTCAGTAACGGACAAGCACTTAGGCGTGTCATAACTTTAGAATTGAATTCTTTAATCTGATTGGTCCAGAGATCAATGTTAGATATGGACCATATTACGGATAATATACGCTCGCAAAATCACATGCAAAAACCATTAAACACAGACGTCTGTCGAGAAGCAAGAATTTTATTTCTTTCCAATAACATTTAAAAGTAGATCGCAAGCAATTATGCCCACGTTAGTCTTCTGACGTTTGCCTCGCGATATTACAATAGAAACATAACTCTCTTTGTCGGTGACAGTAATTTTAAATCAATCAACGTCATGACAAAAGCAATATGCCTGTTCTTGAATACGGCGTATTGTCGGAGAGCAATGTAAAAACATGATCGTTTGTGGATTTATAAATGAATTTTCAGCATTTTTATATTAACGTCTATGTTGGTGTCGATAATGTTTTTGTACGAATTGAGAACAACATTTGCAGCACCAAGAATAGCAGCATAGAATGTAACAAGCAAGATACACATGATCGCAAGAGAACTTTGCGTGCACACGTTCTGAAGAGTTGTATATATTACTAAGCTAGAATTACTTGGCGTGGACTGTAAACGATTTCAGAGTGTAAGACTATTTTACAATATTTATAAGAGGACGAAGCCCACATAATAAACAAGCTAGTTTATGGGAAAGTGCTATTCAAAACTTCGATACTAAAACAGAGAATACTATTACTTTTTATAGATAATAAAGCTTTAAAAACTTTATCATGGCGAAAATCCCCAATCAAATTGTTTTCTGTCATTACATGTAATAATACTCTTCGGATATTTATTAAAATGTAAAACATAATTATGAAAGAGCTTGATTCACGAATTAAATATACACCATGATATCATAAACAGTACAATACCCTGTAAAACAATATGCGTCATATATATGTCAGAATTGTGGATCGTATTGATTTAGACGTTTTATTTTCCCATGTAAAACCATTAACACGGAGACTAAAGCTCGTCGTGAAATTCTCGTGTAAATATCCATGTAAGACTTTTGCCCGGTCGCATTAGCTAAATATATCCATGTAAGACTTTTGCCCGGTCGCATTAGCTAAATATATCCATGTAAAACTTTTGCCCGGTCGCATTAGCTAAATATATCCATGTAAGACTTATGCCCGGTCGCATTAGCTAAATATATCCATGTAAGACTTTTGCCCGGTCGCATTAGCTAAATATATCCATGTAAGACTTTTGCCCGGTCGCATTAGCTAAATATATCCATGTAAGACTTTTGCCCGGTCGCATTAGCTAAATATATCCATGTAAGACTTATGCCCGGTCGCATTAGCTAAATATATCCATGTAAGACTTATGTCCGGTCGCATTAGCTATATATATCCATGTAAGACTTATGCCCGGTCGCATTAGCTAAATATATCCGTGTAAGACTTATGCCCGGTCGCATTAGCTAAATATATCCATGTAAGACTTATGCCCGGTCGCATTAGCTAAATGTATTCATACGTTTGAGACGACTTTGAGGTAATCATTTCTTAAAGTAAAAAGGGCCAACAAATAATAGGATGAAAGCGGCAAAACCCGTATCACATTTCTGTTGCTCATGCGAAGTTGTGTCGCCCCGTTTTTCTGTTGCAATATTCACTCATTTTTGCGATACTTGTATATCATAGCCAGTGTAATTACCACGACTATCGCTTTAGACTCGTGTGTAACACGTTTCGCTTCAATGTCCGACGTTCAACGTGACTGTCCTTACGTATAGAAGGGGACGGCAGTTGTTGCCGTTGAGGAATTATTCGACTCAATAACTGACAATTATAAAGTTTCTGCCACCTCACAGGACTTAATTAATGTGTCAGCTGCAGAAATCTTTTTTTTTCTACAAGACTTTTTCCCTTAAGCCCCGCAATCGTGGAGTAGCCTCAACCATTTCGTTTAATAAATAATGAAACCCAATGTACCAAAATGACCTTTCCTCCGCTGAAAGGAACGAGTTCACTGCGCTATTCACTGCGCGGATTAGAGATGCTGTGATATTGATCATAAATTGGGCTTCGGAGAAATCAATATTAATTTTCAATTAAGTTGTTATAAACATTGGCTCGTTTTTTCTTCCCCTATTATATTTTCCAGTCGATCTTTTTTGCGATCGAAAACCTATTTCACCAGGATACGTTGCCAACAGCACGGCGACCGCTTGATTTCCATATGTTGAATTTATTCATAAGCATAATTACAGATTCTATTCGACGTATTATCGAATTAAAAGATATTATTATAGACATTTTCCGCTTGTTTTGTGACACTGAATGCTGCAATTTTCCAATATGCACGAAAAACAGAGACACGCACATGCTTATAACTAAACATTTGACAAGCTAGTTATGCTGGTGCTCTTAAATATATGACTACGCAAATCGTTTTAAATTGCCGAGCACCTGACGATAAGCGCTGATTTGTTGCATTTTTTAAAATTAAAACCAGACGGATATCAAACTGCAATTGAGAATTCGTGCTGATCCTTATCGATAATAACATTAACAAAATAATTATTGTCATGTGAAACTTGCATCAGTATTTTAGAAAATCATAGTTCAATTGAGTTGTAGAAGTTGTAAAGTCGTCAACGTAAAAACAGTCGTCGTAGTAGTGGTTATAGTAGTAGTGGTGGTGGTGGTGGTGGTGGTGGTGGAGGTTGAGGTGGTGGTGGTGGTATCAGAAGAAGTAGTAACCGTAGTAATATTATTTGTTGTTGTTGTTGTAATAATAGTCTTAGTAGTAGTACTATTAGCAGCAGATGCAGCGGACATGTTTAAAGTATGAAGAGTAATTGTTGTTGTAGAATTAAAATAGAAATATGGCATATGTTTTATATGTATGCCTCTAAACTCCAGAAAATCATGCCCTCATTTTCGTCTGATCAAAACAATGGCATTACAACCGGATGTAAAAATATGGATCATTGACGAGGGGGTCCAAAATGATTTCCGGCGACGAAATCTGCTCTCGAATTGAAGAGCCAATTTCGAGTGGAAATTATTAGAAAGGAATTAGGACCAAACATTACAACAAGCTTGTTAATTAACTGCAGAACACGGGCAACAAGATTTCGAGGAAGAAAGCGCACTGGGTTTAAGTGCAAAGCCATCAGACCGCTGGTATAGCGTGGAATATTTACACGGACATTCCCCGCTACACGCTGCGAAAATTGAAATATCAAAAAGATGTTAACCCGAATAAAGTGATGGATCGCATCAAATATGGACAAGCCCGCGAATACAAATGCTTTAGGACTGATTTGACTTTCAAATCTTGGGAGAAAGCCAATGTTTCTATGCTATTAAATAGCGATGAATAATTCTGTGTTCAGTCCATAGTTGGAGTAATGATCGTTTTCGGCCTCTTGTAAAACGTCAGGTCATGTGGTTGTTTTACATTTTCATCTAAAAGAATGCAGTGCTTATTGAATATACTGGATTCTGGGTTTAGTTTGAAATGATTTAACATTTCAAGTTGCAGTTTATCGCGATTCAATAATTTCAATTCGGATTTACTGATACTTATTTCTACTTAATATTAAGGTGATCAATATTTAAAACGTAAACCTGTATCTAAAAACAAATAAAATAGGCGGATGCAGAAGATTGAAATCCAGTAGTGCGTTAAATCAATTAAACACATCTTGTTTTTCTTTCCATTAAAATAGTAATTTTAATTTATTTTGCAACTCGCGATGGGGCAAATCAGGATAAATGTATTATTAGATAGTACTTTTTAAAAACAAACAATTCACATTTGTTAAGGATCGTTGTAAATTCGAATGTTGTCTTTTAAAGTAACCGATGTTTGCTAAAATGTATCAAAATCGATATCCAAAATTTAAGTATCAATAATGATGAATCGCTTAAACAAGCCGAATAAATACTATGCAAAATTACACCATGATGCATAGTTATTTATAAAAAAATTAATAAATTATTGTTTGAACTAAGTATATAAGTAAAAAACAGTATTAATACCACAAAAATAAAAATAATAAGTAATATAAAATAAATCAAATCAAATCAAAGAACTAATATAATATAATATAATATAATATAATATAATATAATATAATATAATATAATATAATATAATATAATATTATTTAATATAATATTCAATAATATAATGTAATTTTATATTATATAATATCAAATAATATAATATAATTTTATATAATATAAGTTCATATAATATCACATAATTTAATAAAATATCATATACTTTCAGATAATATCATATCATATAATTCCATATAATTTCATATCATATCATTGATATAGTATCATATAATATAATTTATTGTCATGTATATACTATAACTGCATATAATATAATTTCATAGCATATAATTTCATATCATATCAATTCATATAACTTCATACAGTATGATTTCATAAGATATTTTTTAATATACAATCATTTCATATAATATTATATATAAGACAATATAAAATACAAGCAAAGACAGTATACCAGATTTCATAGAACACATTAAAATCTACATCAATCCCACATATGAGCAATTGTGATATAATACATTAATTTGCTGAATCATTTCACCGGCACACATGAGTTCATATGAAAGACATCAGAAAAACGCAATTTTCTATCATTTATTAATAAGTTCGTTTCCATTTTGATACGTTTAATTAGCACCGGATACTGCCTTCGAGGCCAATTTGCTAACGTTCACGTTGTAATCTCGGTGTGGTGTTCCGAGAAATATGAAAGAAATATATAGTAGCATACGCACGAATCTCACATCTGATTGAAAACCTTATTGTACTAGCAGTTATGACGTCTCTAACTTGTGAACAAAATGATTGTTATAAATACTGCTAAATGTTTATCAACACTTGCACGAGAATCAGTCACTGTAAAACATTGTACGCAAAAACTCAAGTAGCGACACTTTTTCAATGAAATGTGTGTATTGTATTCGAAGTTCAAATCCTTTTAAGAAGAGAAAATCCTATATTGGGAAAAAACACTTTGTTTTAATCTTACAGAAGAAAATCAGAGCCCATTTGTTCGTAGTTAACGAACAAGAGAAACTGTCCATGTAGAAACGACATATATGTTTTTTAGGTGATCAACTATGTCTATTATGTGACTATTATATTTATTTTTCGTGGGTAAAAAATGAGTTGATGGTTCAGTTAGGTCACGTCTGAATTTTGAGCTCACAACTAATATACATTTATGATCAAACTCGTCCTTGCACACAGGTACTTAGACCTATTGAAACGAAACAAATATACTTTCTTAATGTTATTATTCTTAAACAGTAGTACTTAAGTTCTACAATAATGACACGGAACTAAAACAAAAGAAAATTTAATATTAGGGATTAAAATATGCATAGTTTCTTCAATCGTCTGTTCTTATTATGTTTAACTATGACCTCGCGAAAATCCCACTGCTGGTCCATACCATTATTTACCAGTACAATTATTACAATAATGATCATATTCTTGTGTAAAACATATAATTTGTGGAAAAGTCTATGCATAACACGTTTAGTGTAGTAATTACAGTGTGTGTGTGTGTTTTCTTTTTGATTTTATTTCATCATATTGATGGTTTATTAGACATTTTCCAATGCTTTTGCTATTGTATAAACATTCATTGTCTGTATTCTCACGTGATTTCATGTATATGTTCATTATTTGTATTTTAAAATAAATTAGTAAAAGTTTGTTCTAAAATCTACGATTGATGGTTAAAGGGAAGCAACTGTTAAACGTGTTATAGGATCTACAGGTTCATGGAGGCAAAACAAAATTCCCCTATTAACTAATTCTCTTAAATGAAATTCCCTTATTAAATAATCGTGGAAAGAAACCTTTTCATGTAATAATGAAGATTATTAATTTGTTTAAAATATTTTATCTATTTCCACAAATGACTTGGGCATAGTGTTATCAAAAATTATAACAACACACGATAATTTACAAATTTCATTTGTATATACGAACTTAACAGTCTAGGGGAAGCAATCGCGATATATAACACATCGGGACTTACTGATTTGCTTCCCTTAACAACCTTTTGATCTTTATACTTCAATGAATGAAGCACCAACGCAATCATAGTTGATATGATTGTGTAATTGGGGAATCAGATGTATGGATATAATAATGTCATGACCAAATCCTCGCACAAGTTCGGCGCGGGTAGTACCGTTTTAATCAACAATCCTTGACTGGCAGTCAAGCGCACATCCAACATTGAAAGCCGGTATAACAAAACAATGATTTAAATTTTAAAACATTAACATTTGCAACATAACACGAATCCTTTTCGACTACTGAACAGATGGAAATGTACCATTACTACTTGACAAATTGATCTGCATGTGCACTTATTTTTTAAGTTTTCCGAGATCATGGCAAAATACACAGTGCAATATGTATGGGCCGTGCTCTGTGAAAATGGGTAAAATATATGTGCGTAAAGTGTCGTGCCAGATTAGCCTATGCAGTCCGCACAGGCTAATCAATTACGTCACTTTTCACCTAAACTTGATTTTTGCTATGAGGAGACTTTATTGAAACGAAAAGTATCATACAAGCGGAAAGTGTCGTCCCTGATCAGCCTGTGCGGACTGCTTAGGCTTATCTGGGACGACACTTAACGCACATGCATTAAACTCTTTTCACAGAGCGCGGTCCGTATATATTATTTTCAATTAATAGCAATTACAACTGTACACGAACATCCTAACCTATGTACTAACATGTTCACACTTGACAATTTTGCAAATGGACTGAGGGTATACATTTTAAATTAAACTAAAGCATGCTAATTGTCAAGGACATCTCGAGGATACATGGATACTATACTACTACTACTACTAATAATAATAATAATAATAAGTGAAACTCCAGCTGCTGGAGCAGTATTGAATTCTTATTATATACAATGTGCTGGTCCTTTATTTAATGAAAGTGACCAATTGCCAAAACAGTACGAAACATCACAATATGAAACAACATACACACGTATAACAATAAAGCTGGGTTCACCGCCGGGTAATCATTGGTCTGTGTTTGATATATTTAAGCATCGAGTCAAGCCTATTGTAAAACTGCCGTTAGTTTTGTCTTTATTTTATACGAATGTTACATTAATCAACGAACTCATGATAAGTGCAACATGTTCTCTCAAGAAAGGAGGAAATGATGCATGATTACTATTTTTTAATAAAATTGCCGCTTGAATTATGAAATATGGATAAAGCTTTTTCGTGTCCAAATTTTGAACACATGCACACATGCGGTATGTCCGTATGCTGCCTTTATATTAGCATTGACCATAAGACGTGTCATTTACATAAAATCTAGGGAGACGTTGTTATTCTCGGCTATTTTAAAATTGCAATGAAGTTACACTCCGAAACTACCTCACAGCGACTCCATGCAAGTGTGTTAAGTTATTTGAAAATTACACGATGAACAATAAAGTTTCAGTCAGGAAAATCTGTTTTATGACATCTAACTTCTAAGTCTGATCTTGAACTTTGAGATAAGGTAACGGGCTTTGCACGATATACACCGTATCCACAAAGTGAACATGTTTGTGATACGCGATCTAAAAATTTGCATTATGAATTATTAAGCAACAGTTCAAACAATTTGTATTATGATATAATTAGAGGTTTGACCCCTAATAGTAACACTAGATAGGCGGGTCCTCCACTCGGCACGCACATTCCATGCTTATGGCCATTTTATTCAGTTATTTTAAATTGGACGATGGACGGACGAACTTAGGCCATAGCACACGTGTATAAAGTTTTCATTAAGGAAAAGCTCGGCCCGACTAAAGCACAAATGCACGAGTACATGCATTTACTCAACTATAATATTAGCTATATCGCATTTTCCGTACACTGGCTCGACATAAATGGAATGTTCATAAACAGTATTTTCGTAGATATTTGAATATCATATTTTCCGCACACAAAATAAAATCACAGTACATTCTCTTTTCCAAAACACGGGACAGAACTCTTAATGTTCTTGTGCATTATTCACGTGATTACCTCCCTTGCTATATAAGAAATCTACAGTTCTTACAGAGTCTTTTCATTTTCAACCCGTTTAAAGGCAAGACAGATTAATTTTGACAGCTGTAAGTGATTGTTTGTAAGTATGGGAATGTTTTACCGGTACAAAACAGAATCTCATGAACTCCAAAGCGTTGGTGGTCATACTATGCTATTTTCTTTACATTGTTTTGTATTGGATAACAATACTATAATTTATGTTATAAGTACATGTAAATTTGAATTTTAAATAATAAACGAATAGTTAAATTATAGCTGTACACGTTCATGCACAGTAAACACATTTCGATGAGATGGAGGGAAAATGTTATATGGAAGAAACATCGGAATACAAGTTAAAGACTGACATCAAACTAAGCTTCAGAGCGTTTTATTATTATTGATCCACAACTTTCGAAACAGGGTCTTTTGCCATATGCAGCCATAGTAGCTTTAACAGCTCCCCCGTCCGCTAACGAAACCTTGCGTGACGTTATCGCTAACAGGGTAACTCATGACCTGTCTGCGCGAACAAAAAGGAGCCAAGCTTACTGCCTATATCATAAGACCCATTTTTGCACGACACGGCTCAAATGTGATCACACTCAAACTCAGTGTGTTTTCAGTTTACGGTTCCCCATGTTGAATTTTTACTACCTGCTTCAAGATTCTCTACAGAAAACTGTGCACACTCTCCAACAAACGAACTAATTTTATTTAATCGGTCTCATGACCTTTATATCGTATAATTATGCTTTCAACGAAACACCAAGCAAAGAAAACCAGTCATCAAACGCCCGAGATCGATCGCGCAGTTTGTCATAATGACCCTTCTGTGTCGTTCAAAGGGTGAGTCCCCCTATGCATCCCTCCATATTGTAACATTCTTTAACAATTCAGGCGTCTGCCACACGTCATTAGACGCTTTGTACGAGTTTTCAATGGCGGTCTTTTAAGGGCTTTCAATAAATCCATTTCACAATGTATAGCACACAAGCGTATCTTTTGCAATAAATTTAATAGAATGAGATGCTCCGATACGCGAATTGATTGCTGTGAAACTTGCTATGTCGCGGTTGAGATTTTGCCACATTGCCATGTTGAAATTATTTATGGTGCGATTTAAGCTGCTTATTCACTTAGAATATAACAAAATGCATGGCATTTTTTGTCATTCGTCAAATAAGGGATCATCGCTAAGGCATTATAGTAGCCAGTCTTAGCATCAAGAACATTCTCAATAGTGTACCACAACTAAGATGAGTCTGAGCTTCAACTCCGTTTTGCACCGAGAATCTCGTTCAGCTGAAAAAAAAATCTCAAGTCTGAGCTTTAATTACCATCGCATATTTTCTCTCAAACTTAGGGTTGAGACAAGCTCAATACTAACACAAAAATGTGTGATCACCAAGTCGAGCAGGGCATTTAAACACCTCTCAAAAAATGAAAAATAACACAAAATCGATTCAAAATATTGACTTACGTGGGTTCTTGATACTAGTCCCCCACGGGGTCAATAACTGGGATCACATGTACTTTAAAAGAAACCTTATACTTCCATTTAGCCTAACTTTAAGTTTAGTTAAAATCTTATTTTAGCTCGATTGCATTGAAAGCCAAAGGCTTATATCACCACTATGGAGTCCGTTTCCTGTTAAGAACCGATACTTTGGGGATCGTGAGAACACCCAAAGAGCGGAAGTCTTACCGGGGACCTCGTTTTTACCTTCGGCTTGACCTGACATTCACCTTTGACTCTTCATTTTGCGTAACCGCACCATTCACTGTGTATATTATAAAAAGTACAGTTTTATAAATATAACCACACAGTAATAAGCAAATCTTTACGAAATCCAGGTTTAATGCATGTGTGTGAAATATCGTCCCAGATTAGCCTGTGAAGTCCGCGTAGGCTAATCAGGAACGACACTTTCTCACTAAACGAAAAAAAAACGCGGAGAGTGGCGTCCCTTATTAACTTGTGCGGTGTGCACAGGCTAACCAGGGGGACACTTTACGCACATGCATTGAGTCCGGTCTCCCCAAGGGAGGATAACATGGTATTGAAGATGCTGAATCTGCTACCCGGTATTTTAACTGGCTGTAGGAGTTGTTGTTGAACGATTCATTTTGCTCTTGCATTATTAGCCTGGTTGGGGCGGATGAGTCTGGGCGTATAGAATGAAAGCATGTCCAAAACGATTGGTAGAATATCAAAGTACATAGCTTTTTTAACATTAACTTTATTTGTAACTAGATATTGGTAATTGAAAGCTTATATTTTACAAATACATTATTTGTTAGTGTCATTCGAAGATCAAACTTTAACGGCGCATCAACTTTGGCCCATTCAGATTTTCCTCGTTCAGTTTTAAAGAATTATCAGATAATACAAAATGGGTACTTTGTGTTTTTTATGGTAACATACGATCCCGACAGGAGAACATAAGCATGCTTGCTTACAAACGATTGAGTGGCGATCTTGGAAAATTGATGTGCGTAAAGTGTCGTCCCAGATTAGCCTGTGCAGTCCGCACAGGTTCATCAGAGACAACATTTTTCCGCATACATTGAATTTTCGTTAAGAAGAGAATTCCTTAAAACGAACACTTCAATATAAGCGGACAGCGCAGGCTAAAATGGGATGACATATAACGCACATGCATTAAGCCCGGTTTTCCCAGAGCGAGGCTCAACTATTTTTCAGCAAGTCAACAGGTTCGATCGTGGCTATTCTTAATTGTAGTTGAAAATAAGTGAAAAATAACGTTTGTGTTTGAACTGCTATACTTTCCCATATTTGAGAGTGATATCTTGCATATACACGTACTTGGAATTAATACATATTATCAACTTCTGTGTTATTTTTTATCAAATCATTTGGTTCTAAGAAATACAAATGTAATATTACATACATTTAATTAAATATATATCTTAATTTTCTTTACGTTTAATAATACTTTATAAATATAACTATCAGGTGTTTACATTTTAATAAAAACAATATACACAAAACAGTCAGATACATACGAAATTTAGGATGAAATAAGTGATGCATGAATCTGTGATGTAAGACACTTTTTAAAGGCTTGTGAAATAAAAATTTGCAAGCATGCACTAAAAAAAATCTACTTTATGTATAAAGGAGCGAAATAACATTCAGGGTGCAAACATTTACTCAAAATAACGCGTCGTTTGTGAATGGACAACGCTTCGACATGCACATAACGATGTATTGTTTTTATTGGCAATATATTTAATCCATTGCATACTATAGTATATAATCTTAAAATCTTGAAATCTCTATTATGTTATGTAAACCTGTTGTGCATACTTCCTGTATATTTTTATAAACCTTTTTTATGCCTAGCGTCTAGAAAAAGGCCTTGACAAACAACGTAGACCCAGATGAGACGCCGCATGATACGGCGTCTCATCAGGGTCTGCGCTGTTTGCTTAAAGGAATTTCTGTAAGAAATATTCAAAATATAGAAATAAATATACTAGACATCCCTTATTTGGAAATAAATTGATCCAATTTAGAAGGATGGTAGAGTGCACTAGGCATAAATGGGTTAAGCCGTACGTATGATACGACTTTTTATGTACACACTCTCCAGCATAGGTGAAGTAAAGAATATAAGTTCGTATAAGTAGAAATAAATCGTACACGTTGTTGTACGAGGAAGTAAATAGACAACATAAACTTGACAAATATTTAAAGCCAATCCGAAAATAACGTTTAGAACATATAACAAAATTCTCCGTGCAATGATGTACACCGACCATAGGGTTGAATAACCTTCCTGATAAGACGCCCCTTACTACATTTGTCAGTTAGTTCATGTTTAGAAAATAAATTTAGAAAACTATTGTTTCAAAACAAACTGATGGAACACTTACGAATTTTGCCAATATACCAAAGGTATCACTCTGTATGTAACCACGTATTAAGTGTCGACACGAACACATAAAATCCTATTTCATCTACGTCGGTGACGTAACCACAACGCTAAAATTCAACGTGAGAAATCCAACGCACATGAAACGTCTGAAGGGGGTCACAAATGTGCAGACAACGCAACGATTAACCATTTTCTCTAAATCCTGGTTTCTCGACACCAGCATATGGTCTCGTATTTGAATTGTTCATGTCGCCCATGAAATTCGCCATTGTCTGTTAAGGTGAATGGTCCGTATTCAATTCATTCATGACGATGATGCGACATGTTTTATTCTTTTTTCTTTCTATTTTCAAAACATTATTTCTACCAGTCTCACTCACTAAATGCTTCCTTAGAAATTCCTCTATTCTGTTATCTGTAACCTTTTCAGAAACATCGACCCGCATCGTTGGCCTTCTGTGGACTTCATTAGTTTTCTTTAGTTTTCTCTCTTTGGCCTCAACCTTGCATTGGGTCCGCTTTTATAGCACTCATAGAACGTATTGTAAAGCATGCCGTCCAGTCACCTTTGAAAGCATTGCTAGACGGCACAAAGGCTGTTTCAATACGTTTTATAGAGTACCAATTTGTGAAAAGGCAGTTTTTAATACAACCGTTCAAAAGCGTATTCAAATTGTTTAGAAAAGTTTTGTATCAAGCTGCATTGACGCCCTGAAAGCCCGATAGGCGCATTTATTGGGTAAATGGGAGAAAGAATGAATATATCTCTTACCGTTTACCACTTTGATAATAAATAAAACCCGTATCGATCAATCTATATGAACTGTTTTGTGGAAAAACGGGAATTTGAGGACGTTATAAATTTAGTCTTTTGACTTTTCAAAGAAAGTTATTTTAATCTTTTGTATGTTCGTGTAAAGAGAAATCGGTAAATGTTCGATAATAGAATCAATTGCTATTCAAAGGCGCACATTTCAAATACATAATGACTCATTGGTGTTGTATGGAAATTTATTGGGTGTAAAATTTCAATGAACTTAATTTAAGTTCACTGCAATTAGGAATATAATAGCAGCGATGGTTAAATACAATGTGTATTGAAGGCAATGGCGCTTGTGCGGAGTTCAACTCATTTACTTTCTTTTGAAAACAAAATATAAAGACGGGTAATAAAACTCCATTTTGCATAATATAACGACATCTAAAACCAGTGGAACTTGTCGACCCATATAATTTAAATGTATTTTTTTTTAGGTTTTAAAGCAGTGCCACTTAATTGCAATATGTTTATCGTTTTATTTTTGTAGTACGTATTGTTCGTAGCTTTCATAAGTTATGTATGTGTGATTAAGTTACTTGCTTGATTTCTCATCTGATGTGACGAAAGATATTGGTTGACATAGTATAACACCGGAATGTATATTGCCTGACTACAAATCTGTCAAGTCTATTTTTAAAAGATTTTATTATATTCAAGAAACTTATTCTGCAAGAAAAATGTGGCATTTAATTGCAATTTTCAACTGTATATCGTTCGTATAACGAATGTCAGTTAACCGACACAAACTATTTCCCTCGGTTTGCTGGTTTATAAGAACTAAGCCCTCTATTTATGCTAGTCGACAACTGACGTACTGGAACTAACAGTGGTTTGCTGGTTTATAAGAACTAAGCCCTCTATTTATGCTAGTCGACAACTGACGTACTGGAACTAACGGTGCAATCTAATAGATCTTCACGTCGTCCGAAATTGTCAAAATGCTGAACAAAGTTTTACAAAAAAGACATTAAAACGCGATACCACGAGTTCACAAACAATTATATCTGTTACTGTCACTGATTCACTGATATCAATGACATCCACCGCGCTTGATTGGCTGCCTATACAAACCCGTGCGCATGTACTTTACTGTCGTGCATTGTTTGCGCAATGTTGTCTATTGAAAATAATAACTATAGATATACAAAAGTGCACTTGAATAATGTATAGGCAGAATGTATTTTTATAAATAAAATTTAAATGTCATTAATATGTTAACTTTTAAGAAGAGGATAACATAGTTTAAGAATAAAGACATATTGGGAATTTATTTTTTTATTTTATTTTTATTTTTTGGGGTAGGGGTTGGGGTGGGGAAACACACCATCTGTAATAACATTCACTTAATACTTTACCTCGTTTTGTCATACAGTGTACCGGTAAGTTTAATATAAAGTTTTAACGACACGATAATAGCATAATAATGTGACTTACCTATATGATGTTTATCCTTTTAAAGCATTATTCCATATCACCACATTCTTTTGTATATCCACGCAGTGTATTATTCCTTTATGTCATACACACGTTTAACTCCAAATTCTCTGAACATTTTCAGCCAGATTTTATCTTTTATAAATGAACGCACGTAGTGTATTATACCTTATTATTACACAGCCGTATAACTCCAGCTATATGAACATTTTCAGTGACAACGTATCACTTTCATAACAAAATGACAACAAAATTCACATACTTATCACCATATTGCACAAACGAAAGCAAACACGATAGATGAGAATTTCTCTAGCGAAAACACAACTTTAAGCAAAGCTGCCCGTAAAATCACTGACAAAGGCCCCGAGCTGACCACATGTGTGTAGATCGTCTGTAATTGCCCATGCAACATAAGGACTCGTGATGAACCAAATGTATATAGATGCTCTGTCATGGGCCGTTTAGCATTAGGGCCCGTGTTGAACCACATGTATATAGATCCTTTGTCGTTGCCCTTGTAGCAGTAGGACCCTTGATGAACCACTTGTAAATAGATCCTCATTCACAGCCCTTGAAGAATAAGGACCCGTGTTGAACCACATGTACATAGATCCACTGTCACAGCCCTTGAAGAATAGGACCCGTGTTGAATCACATGTATATAGATCCTCTTTCACAGCCCTTGAAGAATAAGGACACGTGTTGAACCGCATGTATATAGATCATCTGTCACAGCCCTTGAAGAATAAAAGGTTCCGTGTTGAACCACATGTATATAGATCCTCTGTCACAGCCCTTGAAGAATTAGGACCCGTGTTGAACCACATGTATATAGATCCTCTGTCACAGCCCTTGAAGAATAAAAACCGTGTTGAACCACATGCATATAGATCCTCTGTCACAGCCCTTGAAGAGTATAGACCCGTGTTGAACCACATGTATATAGATCCTCTATCACAGCCCTTGAAGAATAAGGACCCGTGTTGAACCACATGTATATAGATCCTCTGTCACAGCCCTTGAAGAATAAGGACCCCTGTTGAACCACATGTATATAGATCCTCTGTCACAGCCCTTGAAGAATAAGGACCCGTGATGAACCACATGTATATAGATCCTCTGTCACAGCCCTTGAAGAATAAGGACCCGTGATGAACCACATGTATATAGATCCTCTGTCACAGCCCTTGAAGAATAAGGACCCGTGTTGAACCACATGCATATAGATCCTCTGTCACAGCCCTTGAAGAGTAAAGACCCGTGTTGAACCACATGTATATAGATCCTCTATCACAGCCCTTGAAGAATAAGGACCAGTGTTGAACCACATGTATATAGATCCTCTGTCACAGCCCTTGAAGAGTAAAGACCCGTGTTGAACCACATATATATAGATCCTCTATCACAGCCCTTGAAGAATAAGGACCCGTGATGAACCACATGCATAGAGATCATCTGGCATGGCCCGTGTAACAACCCTTCTACGTAAAGTTGAAAATAAACACAGTGTATTTAGTTGTTATCCATCCGTCGACAGCCGTCGGTTGGCAAACGCCGTCGGCCGAAGAACGCCGACGGGCAGTAAACAGACTTCCAACTATTTTATCAATTCTGATAATCAGGAATCAAATGCCTTGGTAAAGTTATCATTTAACACCATTTTAGTGAATAAAGTTAAGTCTGGGTATTTCAGAGTACAAAATTTCATTCTAAATGCCAAACACGGTTAATGCTATTTCACTAATTTCCGGAACAATGATCACAATACCTCGCCATTTCATGACGTTATATCCGAGGTGTACTTTTATTCATCGGAAGAATGTTTCATAGTTGTGTTTTTTTCGAAAGTATTTCTCGAAGTGTTTCGTCTAAAATTACTTCAATTCCGAAAACACTTGCGCAGAGGCATTACCCTATTGAAGGACGACCCTGCAAATAGAAAGTTTATGATTTCATATACAAACTTTACATACTACTCAATGTAGAAAATATAGTTATATGTACACATGTTATACGGTACAAACATATGGACACTGTTGTGCTTTTTCTTTGTGTGTAGATATTACTCTTTTCATAGTGATATACCTCATCTATATTCTAACAAAACAAATTACCTTAAAACAATCTCGAAACATACCTACGATTTATTTGTATCCGCTAAAACCGATTTTTTTTTCATTTTTCACTAAATATTCAATATAAATCCATAACTACTGAACACAAGGAAAAAATATTTTATCTGCATTACAACATTATGTTTCGCGTACATCCATACACACAGTAACGTCGAAAAACAACATGAACAACACATCGGTACGTAAAAATATATGTTGACGCTCGATATTGAAAACCTGTTAAACAAATCGTAACATTCACGACTCTTTGTGAATAATGCCAAAGTTAACAGTAAAAAAACGAAACGGTGTTAAACGAGAAAACAGTTAAAAAAAACTCCCTGACCAATTGTCAATCTCGTCTCTTTTGTGATTCTTCTTAACATAACATAAATATAAAATATTAAATGAAGAGAGCGCTCTACTGGCTTTGTGTCGGATGGTGGTAATAGGGCGCTGTTAAGAAAGTTGGACGAGCGTTTCGGTGTTGAATGTCGCCATGGAACAAAAGTGGGAATTATATATGCGAAATTAACAATAGAGGGGATAAGAAAAGGTAACAGACTCCATTGAAATCGATAGCTGTCTTTTTTACCTTCCCTTTTGTTAGCCCAACTTCCATGTATCATCTTCTTTAACTTGAGATGCGGGATTGGTTACTTTCAATATCTCACTTGAAAGGACCTCGACTGGACTAAGCACAATAGTGGGTAACTTTTAGTGATATGAACTACAAATACCGCGATTAAATAACGAGCATCTTTTCATCGCTATCATTTTGCAATGCGGTCATAAAAATACTTGATATAATTAAAAACACACCTGAAGATTAAGTAAGCGCTATGATTTGTAAGGCATTTAATATAAGGCTCGTTCTGGGAAAACTGCGCTTAATGAATGTGCATAAATTGCCTCTAATCTATGACGACACTTTCCGTCTAAACTGGATTTTCTCTTGCAAAACATTTTTTAAACGAAAAATTCCACGAAGAGGAATGTTTCGTCCCTGATTGGACTGTGCGGACTGCACAGACTAATCTGAGACGACATTTAACGCACATGCAATAAGCCCGGTTTTACAAGAACTAGGCTAATATGATACGGGGGGGGGGGGGGGGGCGGGGGCGGGGCAGCTCTCACCGTACTTATGTTCTATGGTATACTATCTGCACAGTGTCATTGTTTCAGTCAATGTGACAATGATCTGACCAAGACACGTATGAACATACAAAACATACGCGATTTCGACGTCTAATCGCGTACCATACTTGTCATCGTCTATGAACGAACATAAAAGGTCTATCGTTATGTGGTTACCGATTGAACGTATTGCAAGCAGTATTGTTTATAAGTTAAATTATTTCTTCATTTGTTTATAATTAAATGCAGGATGTAAGAATAACTCAAATAGATTTTATACATATGGGCCGTGCTCTGTGAAAAGAGGGTTTAATGCACTTGCGTTAAGTGTCGTCCCAGATTACCCCGTGCAGCCTGCACAGGCTAATCAGGCACGACACTTTCCTCCGAAACTGGATTTTTGCTAAGAAGAGACTGTCATGAAACGAAAAAAATCCGTAAAGCGGAAAGTGCAGTCCGCACGGGCTAATCTGGGACGACACTTTACGAACCTGCATTAAACCCCCTTTTCACAGAGCACTGCCCATATCTTCATACGATCTGTGTTAAACCATATCTGTTACAATTTATGATGAAATGTATTCAAACTTAAGTTATCTAACAACAATTTTACTGTGTAGACACATTATATATACTTGTAGGCAAAGACACTCTCGCGTATACATATAACTGTTTAACCTGAATCGCGCTCAGGCCAATCTAGACGACACTTTCCGCTTACCGCAATGAAGAGTCTTCCTTTAAACGAAACATTCCATAACTGCGGTAAGTTTCGTCTCTGATAAGCCTGAGCGAACTGCACAGGCTTACGTGAGGCGACACTTAAGGAACATACATTAAGTCCCGTTTTCATAGAGCGCTGCGCAATATTTCACAGAATACATATTCCGCCACGACACAGTGGCTTTAAGTCCGTGGCTGATAGACACGGCGTCCCTGTTCATCCACGTCCTATGCTTATGTTTGTTCTGCGCTAGGCGAACAACAATGTCCCCTTTCATTTCTCTTCTTTGACCAGATAATAGAAACTTGATACTAAAACTGTATCGGTTACATTGGGTTCGAATCGTTACAAACTGCGGATGGTTAAAGTGATATTATGGGCATCTAACAGTTTATAGGTGTCTATCGCAACCGTTGTTTATTGTTGGTGTTTTCACTTTATATACACTTATATTTGTTAATGCAGCATTAACATACTAGAACAATATCCCGGAAAGAGAAAAATAATGCATTTGAATATCAACCATACTTTCGTTTGACAATTAATAACGCATGTACATTGTGAACCTAAATTTAGTTTTAGTGCAGATTCGTTTATACGACACAAAGACACCATTTTAATTTACGGATCATTTCGGCCCACAGGACTGAGTGGGTCACGTAAAATATCGAATATAAAATATGTTTTATAAACAACTGGTAGCAAGATGAGTTGCAGATAATTGGTCAGTTACCACCTTTTAACTTACTCTTTTGACCTGTTAATTCTTTTCAGCTCAATTCAACAGTGAAAAATGCCCATAATATCACTTAAATCTACTGTAAGCGACAAAGATACCTTCTTAAGAAATGTTCCCTGCTACTACTACTACTACTACTACTACTACTACTACTACTACTACTACTACTACTACTACTACTACTACTACTACTACTTCTACTACTACTACTACTACTACTACTACTACTACTACTACTACTACTACTACTACTACTACTACTACTACTACTACTACTACTACTACTACTACTACTACTACTACTACTACTACTACTACTACTACTACTACTACTACTATTACTACTACTACTACTACTACTACTACTACTACTACTACTACTACTACTACTACTACTACTACTACTACTACTACTACTACTACTACTACTACTACTACTACTACTACTACTACTACTACTACACTACTACTACTACTACTACTACTACTACTACTACTACTACTACTACTACTACTACTACTACTACTACTTATTTTAATATTTGTTTACTTTTTTTGATATCTCCATTCTAATTAAATTAAGCTTACTTATTTATATTGATATCCCAAAGCCTAAATTTTCTTACCTTTTTTTCTTTATAATTACATCTATCCAGAAATATCTAAACACAGTTAAACATCTTGATTATATAAACGTGTTAATAGATAGCGCTTCTGATGGACAAACCAGCCTTATGAAAATTGTGCAAAATTTCCAAAGGAAAATAAGCTTACAAAGCTTAATATAACATGTATTTATTACCTACCTTTCAGGGATACAAAAACGCTATAGAAACATATTGGGTATCCTTTAAAAATGTCTACACAATTTACTTGTATAGCTTTTATTTACGGGTTCATTGAAAACCAGTGGCTGTAAACTACATTTGATGTGCCCTTTATATACTTTTGTTACATTATGCGAATAAATGAAATTACTCAAAAGTCTTTTCATTTCGTTTTCCTTTCAATTAGATATGTTGTGTATTTCGATTCTTTTTCGAGAGTTATCAATGGGGAATTTATCAAAGGTACTTCTGGCTGTATACGAGATAATTTACAAAATTATTATTTCAAGGTGAGATAAATATTGAAAGTAGCTATTTAATTGCTTTCGTTTAATGACGCATGTCTTACAAATGTGTGTACTATGTTATATTTTATTTTGGATTTATGAATAATTTCATTTGTTTGTAATTATTTATGACATATATAAAATCTATTGCGATAAAATAATAAATCTTTGTCATGGCTATGTCAGTTATAAGTTTAAGTACATGGTATGTAAATAAATAATTTGCCATTTCGAATTTTTTTCACCATATTTTATCTTTATAAAAAAAGTATTGCATATGCGTTGAGTATGTCATCTCCGTAATATTGTACACAGATAAATAAAATAATTGAGTAAATATATGTAATAAACAACTAATATTGCATGTATGTTATTAAGGTATAAAGTACTTGATGTATTCTCGAAGATGTTCCACGTGTAAGTCTGCAATTAAATATAAATCTAAACGATAAGGATAAAAAAACGCTCACCTAAGCGATTAACATCTAAATAAGAAAACGAACATAAAACATAATTATTTGAATGTTTTACTCCATGGAGTAGGTACTTAGGTCATCGACCATCGTATTTTTTTAATTTTTGTATATTAAATTGAACATACGATATTAAAAGATTTTGTTCGTGTACATAATACTTACTCAGATATTGAACTTTGCATCTATCCTTGTTTGACTAGAAATACTAGAAAAGCAAACTTTTCGAAGTTATTGTTCCAATGCACATATTTCGACGAAACGTTGGCAATTGTAAAATGAAACGCCTATAACACATTCCTTCGTCTTAAAAAAAAACACAACTTATACCTTACGCCAATTGACGCCATTGGGCGCAAGGCGACAAATTTATCCATTAAAAACAACCTTAGATGCGAAATTATGTTAACGTCTTAACAGTAAATAAGAACAATAAACCAACTCGACACAAGTCTCTATATCCGATCTCTTGTACGGAAAGGATCGTTCTTCGGAATATCCAATAGCAGACGACGTTTTATATTCAGGCGCCGCGTTCGGATGACACTTGTTGTCTTCGCAGATCTGAATCGAACAAACTCGCGGAATAATACACAGAATAATACACTATAATGGAGCGAGCTTCAATGGCGAATGCAGAAGGGGCAACAATACAGCAATGTCGCAATCGAAAAGAAATTCAAAGCGACATTGTTTCAGCTTATTTGTGCGACTGAATACCAGTTGAATATGGTTGAAATAGCCTTCAGAATCCCACTGAATTCGATTGTTGTGATTTCAATGGCCGTGGATGACTGAAAGGCGCTCGGTTTTCATAGGCTCCATTGTTTCTAGATGCCGCTGTATTTTGCCTGCCATTTGAGGCTGATTTTGTGATGAATATGAGCGAGTACTGACAAGCCTTTGAGAGACCATTAAAGGGTGGAATTCTAGCATGTTTGCAATAATGAAACCTTACTAGCTATGTAGCGACGAATGAAAACTTACTAGCTATGTAGCGACGAGTAAAGGCTATAATTCAGGCAAGGTAAAATATCATTGAATACCGATGACCTAAAGAGCGACGGTTAAAGGGTGGAAATCAGACATGTTTGCATAGTGTGTTAACGGTTCAGTGCTGATATATACTAACGGGCTTTCTGTTATATAATCATCTATATCGTCAATAAATATGTTAGTGAACATGAGGTTCATAATTTACTACACTTGTTTATACTCGAGTCGGTATCTGAGAAAACCGAGCTTAATGCATCAATTGAAAGTATTGGCCCAGATTGATCGGTGTAGTTCGCACATGCTTTTAGAGGACGACACTTTCCGCCTCGACTGGATTTTCGTGCGGAAGAATAAAGCGGAATGTGTCGTCCATGATAAGCCTGTGCGGACTTAAGACGCAAATCTGAGAGATACTTTTCCAGATATTTAGCCCGAGTTTTATTGAGAGCGGCTCGTTGTTACTCAACAAAATCTGTTCAAGAAAGGGTTTCATTTTTATTTTACCGTAAACCTTTAGCAAACTTAATAAGAGGGTTTACGTTGTGCGGTATCTCTTAAAACACTGGATAGGTATCAAAAATATAAGTTTTTTTTTTCATTTTATCGTAGCTCATGTTATTTTTTTCACGCGTGTAAAGAGTTGTGTCTCATTTGTAATTGATAATGCGAATAATGTAAGTCAAAGAAATATACGAGTTATGATACCAGAAATTAACGATTATATTGCCTACCCCCAAAAACTCGCGGTCGTTACGAGTGAGAATAAACTCTTCCCCAGAAGTGGAGATAATTCTGAGACAACATATCCTATACAGCGTTGTCGACTATTATTTATTTTTAAATTACTTCTTTTTCGTACTTTGAAGTTATGATCACACTTGTCACGTTTTAAATGTCCGGAATGCGATGGAAATAAATGGCCGTACGTGAATAAAAGATGTTTAATGTTGTATCGCATAATACAAACTTGTTCCTTACTTACGAATCCCCTTAGGGGAAACATAAGATAATCCCTAAATTCCATACAAATACACTTAAATTGCTTAAACAAGTGCGTTTGGCGGATTGTATCTGAAATTGGGTTTCCCTTTAGTTGATATGTTTCTTTGTAAGTGCGGACCATGGATGCGTATTCAAAACTAAATTCCACATAAGTATTAAAATATGAAGAATGAAGAATATTTTTTGTGCACAGTTGACTTTTTTCACAGTTGCGAAAATATGTAATGTGAAACACGCTTATATCCGGAGCATTTTGTGGTGGAATGCTGAGACTGAAATAGCCATGCGTTAACCCATTTATGCCTAGTGGTCTCCCCCATCCTTCTAATTTGGATCAATTTATTTCCAAAATTAGGGATGTCCAGTATATTTATTTTTATATTTAAAATATTCCTTACAGAAATTCATTTAAGCAAACAGCGCAGACCCTGATGAGACACCGATCATGCGGCGTTTCATCTGGGTCTACGCTGTTTGCCAAGGCCTTTTTTCTAGACGCTAAATGGGTTATAAATGGGTTAAGGAAATATAGTCTGGTCACCTTCAGAAAATGAGCTGATCTTAACCCTGTCACACTCAGAAAGCAAAGTGAAAATGGCTATGAGCAAACAGCATAAAACCAAAACAGCCTGCGAATATCTCGCAGGTTGTTCAGGCTTTATGCTGTTTGCTGCTCATCATTATCTAAGGGTTGGAAATGAAGCCTTTAAAATTTGAAATTAGTAAGAACAGTCTTTAATTAAATTAAACTACTGATGGACTACACATGCGTCAAAATACTTTTTTAAGATGTAAAGGGTTAAATACGTATCTAAGTGGTAAAGAATTAAATACGTTATTAAGTGGTAAAGGGTTAAATACGTTTCTAAGTGCTCAAGGGTTAAATACGTTTCTAAGTGCTCAAGGGTTAAATACGTTTCTAAGTGCTCAAGGGTTAAATACGTTTCTAAGTGCTCAAGGGTTAAATACATGAGCCATACCCTTTAAGTTCGGGTGAACGCTTTCAGCTTTCATGTTTTATATTGGATCTAAATGTTCCACCATAGGCTGAATGAAGGGTTTTCACATCAAAAATAATACGGCATTAATATTTTAGGAAAGGAGAGCTGAGTGTTCAACAATGGCTGGTTGTTTTTGAATAAGGCATCGTCCACTTATATGCTAAATGTAACAGTTTAATGGCGCCGTTAATGGTATTTAGCTTTAATAATTCATTACTTATTGTTGTTTTATAACACGCATTGCTTTTCAACAGCGCGGCTGTTTTTATTGTTCATAGAAAAGCCCGTCATTTAATTGCTACAAAGTTGGTTTGACATATTGCACAAACGTGTTTATATGAGTTTCTTTCTGAGCAAACTGGGTAAAATGCATGTGTGAAAAGTGTTGTCCCAGATTAGCCTGTGCAGACCGCACATTATAATCAGGGACGCCACTTTCTGCCTTTATGGCATTTTCCGTTTGTATGTCTTTTCATAACGAAAATCTAGTGTAGGCGGAAGGTGTCATCAGTGATTATCCTGTGCAGGCTTATAAGGGAACATATTTTACACATATGAGTCGCGTTCTGAGAAAACTGGGCAAAATGCATGTGCGTAAAGTGTCGTCCCAGATTAGCCTGTGCAGTCCGCACAGGCTAATCAGGGACGACACTATCCGCCTAAAGCGGATTGTTGTTAAGAAGAGACTTCATTTAAACAAAAATGTCAAAAAAGCGGAATGTGTCGTCACTAATTAGCCTGTGCGGATTGCACAGACCAATCTGGGACGACACTTTAAGCACATGCATTATGCACAGTTTTCTCAGAACACGACCTTTATATTGACGAAATTGCATTT